>NC_066581.1:116778274-117078274 GCF_024323335.1 Lathyrus oleraceus | reverse complement strand
GCTTACTACCCAGTTTAACATGCATATAGAGAAGCAACACGGCTAGGGGTTGGCCTGACATGGGTCGTGTCAGCTGACACGGTCGACTGTGTCAGGCTTCTACTTTATTTCCAGTTCTCCTTCTGCCTGACACGGCTCGTGTCAGGTGACACGGGTGGCCGTGTCAGGCCTCCTGTACTGACTATTTTTCATTCCTTCACTTTTTGGAATTCCGTATTGTCCAACTTCGAGTTCCCCGGTTCTTCTACCCGGACCTGTACAAAAACACAGACATCCCACGCATAAAATCACGATAATATAAAATAAACATGACAATTAATATAAATGCTAAAATATCTTACGGGAATTAAAATTGACTTTAAAAGTACCAAAATGCTTGCACAATGTCTCAAAATCCTCGATTTCTTGTCGGGTTAGTAACGAAAAGTTAATGAAAATGGTGACTGATCACCACTCTAAGTCGTCTAAAGGTCCAAATGTCTATGAGAAGATGGATGAGATGAAGGATCAGTTTCTTGAGCTGCACAAGGAATTGAAAACTCTAAGAGGAAAGGATTTATTTGGTAAGAGTGCTATTGAACTGTGTTTGGTTCCAAATGTCAAAATTCCGGTGAAATTCAAGGTCCCAGACTTTGAAAAATACAAAGGGAATACCTGTTTGTTGAGTCATCTTATTATGTATGTCAGGAAGATGTCTACTCAAACTGATAATTATCAAATGCTTATTCACTACTTCCAGGATAGTCTGACTAGAGCTGCCCTTAGATGGTATATGGGCTTGAACAGTGACAGTGTCTGTACTTCCAATGACTTGGGCGCGGCCTTTGTCAAGCAGTATAAATATAATGTGATATGGCGTCGGATAGAGATCAGTTGAGGTTGATTTCTCATAAGGACAAGGAAACGTTTAAAGAATATGCTCAGAGATGGAGGGAGTTAGTTGCCCAGATTAGTCCTCCTTTGGAAGAAAAAGAGATTAATAAGATATTCTTGAAGACGCTGAGTTCATTTTATTATGAACGTATGATTACTAGTGCCCCTAATGATTTTATTGATATGGTAAACATGGGGATGAGATTGGAAGAAGGAGTCCGTGAAGGACGTTTGTCCAAAAATGAAGCATCGAAAAGCAAGAAGTATGGCGGTAGATTCTCTAAGAAGAAGGAAGGACAAGTTCTCAATCCCGTCAGCATCAACACCAGGCATCCTCAGCGATTCCGGTTTTTCCAACAATTCAACCAATCAATCAGTTCCAATTCAAAAACAACCGCAACAATGAACCAACTACAACAATAACAATCATCAGCAAAACTTCAAGAGGAAGAAGGTCTCTTTTTACCCTATTCCTATGACATATGCAGAGTTGTATCCTTCCTTGGTAATTAAGAATCTTATCCATAGGGTGCCGAATGTCAAAGAAAATTCATTGCCTCCTCACGACAACACCTTGGTGAATATGGTGGACGGTTGTCCCAGAGAACTCAAAGTTACTGATGTCCACTTTATCAGAAGATATTTAGTGGGGATTCATAAAGATATTTTCTTAGTAAGTGATTATGAACATGACCATGATGGTTGTGTGATCTACAGTCTGAACCCTCGCGGATGTGTAATCATCAAGAGGGATATTCAGTGGTTAATGGATGAAGGTCTTATCCAAGTCTACTAGTCCCGACATTGGGGTAATGTTGTGAATATGATATTGCCAATATTCAAGACCCATGAGCGGGTAGTCATTCAATTTGATAGTAGCAACAACAGTAATGTCAACAAGAACAGTAATTTGTGAAGAACGACAAGCTTGTCGTTGTTGGTGGAGAGAAGGCATTATTGGTAAGCCATTTGTCATCTTTTACTTATGTTGATGCTGAGGAGGAAGTTGGAACTCCGTTCCAAGCTTTGTCCATTACTGATGAATTGAAGAAATATGGGGCACCCATGTCTTCTTTAAAAGATGCACAAAAGGCTATTCAGACTAGCAGTATTGATAAATGGGATCGCGTTGTGGAACTCATCGAGAACAAGAACAGAGCAGGGCTGGGATTTCAGCAAGGGCCATTCAACGCCAATGTCAAGGTTATGCAACCAATTTTCCACAGTGGAGGGTTCATTCATGAGAATGATCAACACTCAACTACCATTATTGAGGACATTGATGAAGATGAAGCTTGCGCCAACTTTGTGACACATGGACAGACTTGCGACAACTGGATTGTTGTTCATGTTCCTATTATTATACATCATTCTAAGTAATTTGTTTTCCTTCTTCTATGCCTAAGGGAGAAGTGAATATTGTCGGGCATTTTCTTATTATCATCAATAAAGTATAATTTTATTCATCCATAACTATGATGTTTTATATTTACTTTTTTGCTTTTTCTGAAAATGGTAATCACAAAAAAAGATAAATAAATAATAATCTTTCCATTTGTATAATATTTGTTTGTACTCCACTTCTCTAAAATCAAAATATCAAATCATTATGCAGGTTGTTTCTCAAACCCATTGAATGTAATGATCTTACTCCCTCTCCAAATTTTGATTTCCCTGTATTTGAAGTCGAGAAAGAGAATGATGATGAAGAAGTATCTGAGGAGTTATCCCGTTTTCTTGAGCGTGAGGAAAAAGCCATTCAGCTGTTTGAAGAGCATATTGAATTAGTCAACTTGGGCTTCGAGGATGATGTGAAGGAAGTCAAGATTGGGTCTCAACTGTGTCCATCAGCTAAGAAGGGGTTGATTGATCTTCTTCTTGAATATTTTGGTGTGTTTTCCTGGTCCTATCAAGATATACCTGATTTAGATTCTGAGATTGTGGAGAATAGATTGTCTTTGAAGCCAGAATGCTCGTCGGTCAAGCAAAAGTTGAGAAAGACTCATCCTGATATGGTAGTAAAGATTAAATAGGAAGTGCAGAAGCAGATTGAAAAGTATGCATGTGCGTTGATTACAGAGATTTGAATAAAGCCAGTTTGAAGGATGATTTTCCTCTACCACACATTGATATGTTGGTAGACAATATAGCTAAATTCAAAGTCTTTTCGTTTATGGACGGATTTTCTGGTATAATTAGATCAAGATGGCACCTGAAGATATGGAGAAGACGATATTCATTACACCATGGGGAACATTCTGTTATAGAGTGATGCTTTTCGGTTTAAAGAATGCTAGTGCAACCTACCAGAGAGCTATGACCACTCTTTTTCATGATATGATGCATAAAGAGATTGAGATCTATGTTGATGATATGATTTCCAAATCAAGTGATGAAGAAGAGCATGTTGAGCATTTGTTGAAGTTATTCCAGCGTTTAAGGAAATATAAACCCCAATTGAATCCCAATAAATGTACTTTTGGTGTTCATTCTGGTAAGTTGTTGGGCTTTGATTTCAGCGAGAAGGGTATTGAAGTTGATCTTGCCAAGGTCAAAGAAATACAAGAGATGCTTACGGCCCAGACTAAGAAGCAAGTCAAAGGTTTTCTCGACGGCTTGAACTGTATCTCAATATTTATATCGCATAGGACTTCCACATATGCGCCTATATTCAAGCTTCTTCGGAAAGATCAGTCTTGTGATTGGACTGAAGATTACCAGAAAGCTTTTGATAGTATCAAAAAGTATTTGCTTGAGCCTCTGATACTGTCTCCGCCTATTGAAGACAAACCTTTGATCATGTATTTGATTGTGCTTGATGAGAGTATGGGTTGTGTTCTTGGTCAACAAGATGAATCTGGGAAGAAAGAATATGCAATTTACTACCTCAGCAAGAAGTTCACCGACTATGAGACTACGCAGCTTGAGAAGACATGTTACGCATTGGCTTGGGCTGCTATGCGTCTGCGCCAATATATGCTGAATCATACTACTTGGTTGATATCCAAAATGGATCCAATCAAGTATATTTTTGAGAAGCCTGCTTTAACTAGGAGGATCGCTCGTTGGCAGATGTTGTTATCTGACTATGATATTGAATACCGATCTCAGAAAGCTATTAAAGGTAGTGTCTTGGCTGACCATTTGTCTCACTAACCTATTGAAGATTATCAGTCAGTACAATATGATTTTCCTGACAAAGAGATTTTGTACTTGAAGATGAAAGATTGTGATGAACCATTGCTTGAAGAAGGACCAAAACCTGGTTCCCGTTGGGGCATGTTATTTGATGAAGTTGTTAATTCATATGGTAATGGTATTTGGGCAGTGATTATTACTCCTAAAGGCACTCATTTTCCATTTGCATCTAGATTGACCTTCAAGTGTACAAACAATATGGATGAGTATGAAGCTTGCATTATGGGGCTTGAAGAGGCCATTGATCTCAGAATAAAAAATCTTAACGTCTATGGAGATTCAGCTTTGGTTATGAATTAGATCAAAGGTAAATGGGAGACGAATCAACCCGGCTTGATATCGTACATAGACTATGCGAGGAGGATATCAAATTTCTTTACAAAGGTTGAGTTCCATCATATCCCTCGAGATGAAAACCGGGTGGCATATTCTCTTGCAATATTAATTTCCATGATTGTAATGAGTTTTTGGAATGAAGTTTCTAATTTGTCTGTGATGTGTCTTGATAGACCAACTCACGTGTTCTTTGTTGAAGAAGTCAGAGATGAAATTCCTCGGTATTTTGATATCAAATGTTTCCTCCAAAGTCAGATTTACCCGTCTTGGGCATCTTTGAAAGATAAGAAGACTTTGAGAAGATTAGCTGGCAACTTCTACCTGAAAGGTGATGTGCTTTACAAGAGAAATTTCGATATGGTTTTTCTCAAATACGTAGATAGACACGAAGCAGACGTATTGATGACTAAATTCCATGAAAGTTCCTTTGGTACTCATTCCAACGGACATGCTATGGCGAAGAAGATGTTGAGAGCAGGTTACTATTGGCTGACAATGGAATCTGACTATTGCAGGTTTGTAAAGAAATGCCACAAGTGTCAAATTTATGCGGATAAGATTCATGTTCCTTAGACACTGTTGAATGTCATTTCCTCTCCATGACCCTTCTCCATGTGGGGAACTGATATGATTGAGCCCAAAGCATCGAATGAACATCATTTTATTCTGGTGGCTATTGACTACTTCACAAAGTGGGTTGAAGCGGCATCGTATGCGAATATGACCAAGCAAGTTGTTGTAAGGTTTATCAAGAATCAGATTGTATGCCATTATGGTGTGTCAAGCAATATAATTACTGATAATGGACCGAACTTGAATAATAATACGGTGGAAGCTCTTTGTAAAGACTTCAAGATTCAACATCAGAATTCTTCTCCCTACAGACCCAAGATGAATAGGGTTGTTGAAGCTGCAAACAAGAAAATCAAGAAGATCATTCAGAAGATGGTTGTAACATACAAAGATTGGCATGAGATGCTCCCGTTTTCTTTGCATGGGTACCGTACATTCATCCGCACTTCAACAGGGGCAACCTCTTTCTCTCTCATTTATGGCATGGAAGTTGTGCTCCCCATGGAGATTGAGATCCCATCGTTGCATGTTTTGATGGAAGCCAAGTTGACTGAAGTTGAATGGTGTCAGACCAGATATGACCAGCTGAATTTTCTTGAAGAGAAGAGATTGACTGTCATGTGTCATGATCGGTTATATCAGTAGAGAATGAAGAAAGCGTTTGATAAGAAGGTCAAGCCTCGTGTGTTCAGAGAAGGGGACCTCATGTTCAAGAATATTCTGTCTTTCAAACCTGATGCTAGGGGCAAATGGACTCCTAATTATGAAGACCCATATTTTATTAAGAGAGCCTTTTTAGGAGGTGCTTTGATCCTCATAACTATGGATCGTGAAGAGTTCACACGTCCTGTGAATGCCGATGTAGTCAAGAAATACTTCGCCTAAAAAATAAAAGAACATCTCGCTAAGTTGAAAACTCGAAAGGGCGGCTTAGGATAAAATAAGCGTCTCGGTGGATTGAAAACACGAAAGGGAGATCCAAGCAAAAGTTAGAGACATAAAACAGAAAATTCATCCCGGTAGATTGAGTACCCCACGTTGGGGAAATCTAGGCAAAAATTAGGAATTATAGCAAGTAATTGCATTCGGCTAGTCCTGATCTTTGAAGCAGTTTTGAACAGTCATTTGGTTCTGATTCATCATTCTCAACCGAAGACAAGCACTTTGGATTTTGAAGTTGGTAGGGAGAGTAGTGATCATTGTATTCAATGTAGCCCTTTTCCATGTAAATTACCATTTTCAAACTTTGTAAAGATCCATGAAGTCCCTTCATTTGTAGACTACCATTCTATTAAATAAAGTTGTACTTTTATCTAATTATTTCTATTTTTATTTGTTTCTGTTTTAAAATTGAATTTTTATGATGCTAATTTTGAAATAAATAAATCAATAAATAATCATTTTTCTTAAAATAATAAAACATCGACTTTAAGAATAATCGATTTCAACAAGGAATGTCAACAACAATCTAAGAACAGGTAAGCCTTAAGGTGTGAGGAAGTGTTTCTCTTCCCCAACCAGTTAGTTTGGTAACTTTCTTCTCCCAAACAGTCTGATGTTCATCCCCGGTATGGTTAATAAGTTGCTCCCCAAGCAACCTGTTATCCCCAGTTGAGCGGATGATTTGTTACCTTTGCAATTCATCTTCCCCAAATAAGGTGTTCATGTTTTTGCATTCCCTAGTTTGTGACTTGATGAATGAACCCTGGATATCTAGGAACCTTTATTTGGTCTCTAGATCCCCAATTGCATTTATTTGTGTTGCATAACCGCGACAGTTTCTCTCATATGTGAGTCAGATCCAATTATCTTTGCCTTGGAATTGGTTTATTTCGCAATCTCCAAGAAGAATCTAATTATTATTGAAGAGTTTGGTGGTCTTTGATTTGTTCCGACAAGTCACAGTATCCCTAACAATCTTCCTAATTCCCTATTCAGAATTTTACCTCTTGAACCCCCGGAAGAGTTTCATCTTATGATGGAAGTTCCTGTAGCGGTAAAGTCATGATCATCAAGCTATGGATAAGCAAGACATCAATAAAACCAGAGTCGCCACCGCACTTTTATTGTTTCCAAGGGAAAAGGGAAAAGTACAAACAAAACCCAAAAGTAAGAAGTTTTCAAATCAAAACTAATAAAATGCCAGAGATTATAGGTAAGGGGGTTGGTTACACAGATGGAAGGTGTTAGCACCCAAAGTGTCCTAGGTACTCCTAGGGATCCCTTTCTTGTGTGCATATGTATTTTGTACAAAATGATATTTACAAACAAATAGAATGGGGGGATGAGAAAAGAATTCATTAATTATATTTTTGTGTTTGACAAGACCTTCGGACTTGTGCCTACGTACCAACATAAAAATGAGGGATTAAAACCTCGTAGTTTGTGGTATCAATTTCAAAGTGAATGCATTGCTTTTAACCAAAATTAAGTTTAAAAGGCACAAAGGCCTAAAATGGTTTGAATGAGTTAGTTCTTTTTGGGCTTTTTGAAAGTTTAGGTTAGATATAATTAAGTTTATTTACAAGTTTGCTTAAGAAAAGAAGTTTGAAAATGCAATGGCATAAGGTCAAAATTTCTAGTTTGCAAAGTGGTCAAAGTTTAGAGAAACTAGTACAAGCAAAGAAGATTTTAAAAAAGGGGGAGAGATTTTGAAATTATGAAGTGGGGAGGAGATGAAGAGACTAATACTAAGCAAAAAATTAAAAGTTAAGAGTTGAAAAGATCTGACCAATGGGTAGCAATCCAGAAGACAAGAATGTCACATAGAAACCCAAATTCCCTTGGAAATTAGAATCAAGCCACAAACAATGCACAATATATCAATCTTGAAGAGCAAGGCATCAAATAAAGATAGCCACATCCAAGCTTAGCCACTCCATGATCTTCTTCAAATTTTCCCATGTAGCAGATGAATTCCACAAGTCACAGGTTTAAAATGATAGCTTTATAATGATCATGTTGTAGATGAACTCAAAGGGATCTTCAATGATGTATCAGATGAAGTTTCAAATTGTAAGCACTTGTTTTCATAAAAGTTGGCATTGGCCAAGTCCTTTGCATAGGGATGTTGCCTAAATTCTAAGTCCAATTGTCCAAGATCAAGCCAACACTCCACACAATAGTTTTTTAGGGTTTTTGTTTCTTATTATGTACATTGATGGTCAAAGACCACACAAGCAAACAAAATATACACAAGCAAGATATATCACACAATATGGTTCAAATGGACAAAGTGAAAATGGCATTAACATAAATAATTAGAATGGTATTAATAATGGCAAATGAATAAAGACTTGAAATTAAATTGCATTAATGTAAATGGCTTGAAATTAAATCTTAGTTGTTAATGAGTGTAAGTCATTCTTTGGAGAACACTCAACCCACCTATCACAAGCATGGATCCTTGAACCAAGACATCTTCCAAAGGAAGGAAAAAATGCCAAGTTTCCACCCAATACCATGAAAGATGGGAGACTTACAATCTCACTAACTAGAATGCTATGCCTTTTGTGTCAAAAATTTAGCGCTATGTTAAACAATTATAATTGGACTTATGTAAAAGTCACAACTATTTAAGGCTGGATAATAGAATGCTGGTGTTAATGCATGTTAGAGACATGGTATAATGGACTATGCTCATGAAAGATACCACACACAAAAAGAATATGCAAAAAAGGTGGCCTAATCTCATCCATACTTATGTTGATTTTGCAATCAACTAGCCTTAGGATTTAGAGATATCATAGGTCAAATGGAATGGATGCATAAAGAAGGGGAATTAGATGAAGAGGGAGGGTAGTGGATCAAAACTCAAATTGGTCAAAGGAGGACTTTTACCAAATTAAGATCATTCATTCATTTTGGGAGATGGAATATACATTCCATCAATCCCCTAAATCCAATGATATCAACCTTGACCAAGGCCCAACAACATAAGTTAAACTTATACAAACCATCAAAATAACTCAACACAATTATTTGGCATTTATTCAATTTAAAAATACTAAAAATAATGCATTAAATTAAATATGATTTGTCAAATTCCTAAAACCTCATCAAAACACCGAAGAAATGGTCATGAGATTTATCATAGGTCAAACAAGGTCAAAGGACCTTGGAGAAAAAATTTCAGAATTTTTGGAAACTTAAAAGTATTTTTAAACAATTAAAAATATTCACAAAATCAATTAAATCATGAAAAATATTAATAATGATCCAAAAAATAATTTTAATTCAAAATATGAAAGAGGAATTTATTTAATTTTTTTTTTGTGAAACTCTCATATTTTTTGGATCAATATTAAAATTAATATGAATTAATGAAAATCATGTTGGTGTAAGCCCTAGAGGCCAATACTTTTGGTACTTGTATCGAATTATTTATTAATAATAAACAGAATTTTCTTTATTATGTTTGTTTAATAAAGTCCCTAAATAGCTAATCTGTTTAAAGTATCAAGTATGACTTAATCATGAGATCACATTAAACATAAGGACACTATTCTTAAAGTATCCGTAGTCAAGCCTTATTGTGAAGTGGGATAACATTAAAGCATGAAGATTATTATGTTTATAGACTGATGATCACATCTCATGGATCATGGATAAAGAGTTATCAAGTCTTAAACATAGGTATGAATATTAAGAGTAATATTTATACTAGATTGACCCACTATGAGAATACTATATAGAATGTTATGCAAAGTGTCATAAGTTATTCTCATGGTGATAATGGTGTATACCACCCTTCGACCTGAAACCACTATGGACCCTAGATGTAGAGTCGAGTGCCTTATTGTTGATCAAACGTTCTCCGTAATTTGATGACCATAAAGACAATTGATGGGTACTCCACGAAGCATGCTAAGGGACATGAGTGACCTAGATGGAATTTGCCCATCCTGCGTAACAGGATAAATGTCTATGGACCCAATATTGAACTGAACAAGGATGACACGGTCTATGCCTTGTGTTCAATATAGACATAAGGGCAAAAGGGTAATTATACACATAATTATTATCACAGAAGGCTTTGTCAGATCACATGACATATTCGTGTCTTGGGTAGCAGTGATATGTTGCTAGATACCGCTCACTGTTTATTATGTTAAATATGTGATTTAATATAATTGCCAATGCCGCGAAAACCTATAGGGTCACACACAAAGGACAGATTGATGAGAGATAGAATAATTAAGGAATACCGTAATGTACGGTGCCCTTAAGTGAATTATAGAACATCGTAAGGTACAGTGTACTTAAGTAGAATACGAAATATGGTAAGGTACTACGCGCTTAAGTGATTTTGGCATATTATAAGATATGGGCCATATACACTTGAGTGGGCTTTTTAGCTTGCAGCCCACACAAGTGGTTCTATAAATAGAACCCTTGTGTAGAAGCATTGTTGCAATTGCAATTTCATTTCTCTCTCTCTCTCTCTCTCTCTCTCTCTCTCTCTCTCACACACACACACACACACACACACACACACACACACACACACACACACACACTCAAAGCCTTCATTCGTAGCAGCTAGCACTGAGATTGAAGGACTCCGTTCGTGTGGACTGAGTAGAGGCGTTGTCATTGTTCAACGTTCATGATCGCTCCATAGATCTGCATCAAAGGTTATAATCGCCACAAGAGGTAAAGATTCTATCACTGATCATGCCCATTCATAAGGATCATTAAAGGAGAAATTTTAAATTCTGCTGCGTTTTGGATCGCCCTTCTCCTTCAAATCAAAGGAATTAAAATAAAAATCATAAAATCAATAAAACGTGGACCACTTGATTTCCCTCATTAATTGAGGTGGCAGATCAAGTGGATAAAAATGTGCGTTCCATAGTGGAACTCAGTCAGCGCGCCACACACATGGTAATCACAACCGACGCATGAGATTAAAACAATTTAAATCAGATTAATGACCCAGAACCTGTCCAGCACACCACTGGCGCTGGACCTCCGGTCACCTTCTCAGGCGAGGTTCACCAGACTGGTTCACTCATCACCATCACAAAAATGAAAAAAGAGGACATGGTATGAATAAAAAAATGGCGTAGAGCACGAATCTGACCTTAATTTCAACTAACTCCAAATATATAGAAAGATATGAGGAGTTAAATTTTGAGGTGTGTCAACTGAGTTGCTTCGGTTTGACCTCAAAGCAACTCAATCTTCTTGCATACATTGGTAGGACTTCATATAACCAAAAATCCAAGAGAATTGATGAGAATTGAGTGAGAATCAAAGAGAAGAAGATTTCTGAAAATTACCTTTAATGTTGTACAGAACTGGATCTTGCTTGCTTCAAACTTGACTTGATCACACTCGAGGAGCTTGCAGAAGTGGTTTGGCAATGGTATAAAGTTTTGGATCCTGGAGTTTTTGAATCTCCAAACAGTGAGATTCAAACTCAATTTTCAAGTTGAAAATTCTCAGGTTTTCCGTTGAATGGCGAGGGTTTAAATTGGGGGGAAAAGCTGGCGCGAAAGGTCTTTGAAATGAGCTCAGAGGCCTTGTATTTATAGCATTTGGGATTGATAATTGCACACTTGAAAAATTGATAAATTTGGCAAGGTGATTGTAAGACCCTAATTTTGTCCCTAAGATCCCTCATGGCATCATAAGCATTGCATTGCATGGCCTCAAGGATCATTGAGCATCTTGGCTCCCTTTCCCTTTGGGTAGGGATCTCTTGTGAGTGGTTTGAGATCACCAGGCATGCTTGAATTTTATATCATTGCTTTTCTTGTTTTATTCACTAGCCAAAAGCACAAAAATATGTCATTAACATTTCTTGTTTGTAGCTTAAGTAATCACAGGTCAAGCACTTATAGAACATCCTTTGTGCAAGAGATGATGGTAATTTATTGAGATGAGGACCACATGATTATTCTAAGGAGCTTATATGAGCTAGGGTTTCATTTTGAAGCAATTTCACCCAGTGGTAGAGGCTCAAGCTCATCAAGTCATTTCAAGGTCATCTGAGGACCAAAAAGTCAACTGTGCAGTCAACTGAGGACTATGAGGTGGGAAATGAGTTGAAACACCTCAATCATGTTCAAATAGAGCTTATTCATCATTCTTAACATCCATCTTGAAGATTTTGAGGTCATGGCAAAAGTTACTAAAAATGGAAAGTGACCTCTAATTCAAAGTTTCCAAAAATGGCAAGTTTTTGGTCCACTTTCGACTTGACTTGTCAACATCAAAGAAGTTTCAAATGGATTTTTGGTGAACATGAAAGTTATAGATCTTTGTCTCCCCTTTCCAAAAAGTCCTAATTCATGTCCATATGATGAATGGTTGAGAAGTTATGGTCATTTGATCACAAGGTGTGCATGGAAATTCAAAATGGCCTAACTTTTGATACAAAGCTCTAATTTGGTTCATTATTTTTGCAAAATGCTCCTCATGTTCAAGACGTTTCAAATAGCCTTTGCCATGCATGGAAGAGTGTGTATGTTCATCATTTCTCACATGATCATTTTGAAGCAATTTTCCACAATTCAAATTTGGCTTATGATACAAGCAAAATACCATTTCCATCATGATTATTGGTTGATTTTGAGTAATTTCCAAGCCTTGCATGAGACTTTGCACGTGTAGCATGGCACATGAGCTCACTTTTGCATTTTTGCAAATTGCTCCATATTTCCCTAATCATGTTTAGCCAAGGCCTAATTTGGATTTCAGTGTGATTAGCATGCCATATAAATACCAAACTCTAACCATAATCAAAAAAGAAGAAGCGTTTCAGATCTGAATTTTCAAACTCCCTCCATTTTTCTCTCTCTTCGATTCTTCAATTTCTCCACACAAACACCAAATATTTTTGTAGATTCTTGATCCTCATGGAATTCTGAGCAAGAATCAACCATTGTTTTAATCAATTGAGCCAGAATTCGAGTAGTTCATGTACATGAACATGTTGATGGAATTTGAAAATTGAAGAAGATTCAAGTGGTTTTAGGTGATTCTTTGTGCACAAAGCTTCAAGGCAAGTTCAGTGGGGTAGATCTAGAGCTTTTAAGAGCTTGAGCACGCGTGAACAGCAACCTGCATTTCCAGGTGATCCAAAGTCGATCCTCTCATTTTGCTATTTTATGTACATATATGTATAGATCTTGCTTCGTGGAGTATGTGCATGTGTTTAGAATTGAAAATGATTAAGTATTGAGCATGTATGATGAAATGAAAGTTTTGATTTCAAAAATGTTTTGCTCCGATCTGGAAAATACATGATGATTTAGGATGATCCATTAGCATATTTGGATTCTATGTGGAAGGACGCTTCGATTGATGTATAATTTGTTGATTTCTGGAAATTTTGGTCTGGAACTCCGCCGGAGATGGCCGGAGAAGACGACCGGAGACTGTAGCTCCGGCGTCTGGTTATTTTAGGGTTTGTCCTACGTGTTTGTCCATGTGTACGCTTGCGTGTGTGAATGATTGGTGATGAATCCGTTGACTGATCCATGCGTGTCTTGACCTGCTGAGTGTGCTGATGAGGTGTTTTAATGAAACGCATCGTTTCATTTTGCTTGCGTGGCTTCCATGTGTGCGCTAGCGTAGCAGTTTGATTGGCTGTGATTGTTTGACTTGCCATGCGTGTGCGTTTGATTGTTGATGTGGTGTGCTGACTAATAAATGAAGTGCTGCGTTTTGATATGTGAATATGGACCGTTTGATTGCTTTTCGCGCCTCATCGTGTGGCTATGAATATTTCTGAATTGATTCAAATATTTGAATTTCCCTCCATATCTTTTGTTTGATTTCATTTCTTTGTAGAAATCATTAAAAATTGAAAAATAATCCAAATTAACTCCAATTTTTTTTCATAGTTTTGTTTTGATGTCTAGTTTTTTTTAGTATTATTTTCATGAATTGTTGATGTCTGATTTTTAATGTGTGAATTTTTTGATCCATGCCATGCTATTTTGATATGTTGCATTCAATGCATTGTGAAATTCTCCATGATGAGCCAATTGATCTGATTTTTTGCATGCTTGATCTTCATACATGATGTGAATTTTTGATCACTGGTTTGGAATTTTTCTCATATGCTATCATTGTTTTTGACACATGGAGAATAATGTGACAATTTGTGTCACATTTTTGACATTGAATTGTTACATTTTTGATCACATAGCATTTGAATCTTTCTGGATTTGATCTTTTGTATGATAATTGTTCATAACATGAGGAGCTTGCATAAAAATTGTCAAAGTCATTGCATGCATTTCTGTTTTGATTTGAATTTTCTAAATTGGAAGTTCACTTTGTGCATATTTTGTGATCATTGCATAGCATAGGCCATTTGAGATATTTGCTTATTGAATTGATACTGGTCCTTTTGAGGACATTTTGTGAAGTGTTTGAGTGTGAATTGTGTGAAAGATTGAGTTCTGTTTTGATCATTTGGGTTGGTTTTGAACTTAGTCTTTGTACTAGTGTTTTATGCATAAACTAACTGTGCTTTGTGTTTCAGGTTTGGACATTTAGCATTGATGGTTGATTTGTTCTCACTTTGTGAGATGCAAATGATTTGAATTCTAACTTTTGTTTGTTTTGTAGGATTGTAAGTGATGTCCTTGAGCTCATGAGTTCATTTGAGTGCATGAGCATTGTTCATTGAGTTGTGTAACTGTGAATGGTTTCACTGTTTGTCTGTTGGTTTTCTGACTGAAATACTAACTGTTTAGTCTTTGTACAGGTACCTTAGTTGCTAGCTTGCTTTTGATTTTGCTTAAGCTTTGGATTGTGGTTGATACACCACTTAGGTAGTTATCTTCTTACTTCATGTAGTCTGGAAGTCCTGTCACCCTTTTTGGCAGGCATTTTGCTGGCAAGTCCTCCTTCAGAGGCTCTGTTTGTGTTTGTTTACAATTGTGCCAAAGACCTCCAAGATGAGGCATGTGCTACTTGATAAGACCTCCGAGTTGAGGCAATTGACGGATAAAAGGGATTAGTAGCCAATCCCTAGTTATTCAGTGAGTCGTTCTTTATGCTTGCACTACGTGCTGATGCTTCTGAACATGTACCCAAGATCTTTGTCCAGTGTCTGTCAAGTGGAATAGGATCCCACTTTCTGGATCCCCATGCTTTCATTGTCATGAGCTCACCCTGGCCAGGGTTAAGAGCATGAGGTCTCATCCTCATTACCTTTTTGACCAGCTTCACCCTAACTTTCAATGTTAGTGGTTAAGAGCTACAGATTACCCTTGTACAGTTTGGCTTGTTTGTCGAGGTTGACATGACCCCTCTTGACTAAAGCCTACCCATTGTTTGAAGCCTCTTGTATGTATATAGTGTGTGATATTTGTTCACTTGTGTTGATGTTTGATGTGTGCTCTTGAACTTTGAGTTTCCATTTGAGCTAATTTGAAGATCATTATCATGTTCATCCATGTGGAAGTTACAAGATGCATTGAGGATCTCTTTTGAGACTTGTGTGATTGCTTATGCTTTGTGCTTGTTTATTACAAAGGATGGGAGCCACTTGGATCATCTATATGATCTCAAGAGAGGAACTCCTAGTGTGGTTTCATTTCTTAACCCTCCTTCTTCATTTCTCCACCCTAACCCAAACCAAAACCTTTTTGTGCAAACACTTGACTATTGTTTTCAACATTAGAAACCTAAGCCTTATGCTTTTGATTTTCAAACTTTCTTTTCATAATACTAATTTTGAATTGAATCTTTAAGTCAAATTTGACCATTTTGTACATACTTCTAATTGGTAAATATAACCCATTCAAATTTCTTTTGTGGTTCCAATGTCCACTTCGTAATCAAAATTTTTCATAACCTTTAGCTATTAGGTTTGAGTTATCTTTGTGGTAGATATAATACTCACCTATGTCCTTAGTGATGGACAATAAGCCTTCCATGCTTATTATAGGGTTAACCCCTCACTAGCATGTTGAAGCTATCCTCACATGGTGGACTTGTGGTTTTTCAGGTTGAGTTTTCTCCCTTTGATAACAAAAGACGTTAAGGCTTTTGGACCAATCAATCCACTCATTTGTTTTGATATTTTTACCCCGAACTACGAGGTTTTGATCCTAATCTTTTTATAAGAGGGTACGTAGGCAATGGGTTTATCCATCCAAACACAAAATGTAAATAACTTGTATATTCTCTTCTCATCTTTTCAATCATGTTTGCACAATAAATTTTCACAAAAACAATAACCTTTGTAACAAGCGTGAAAAGGGCTCCCTAGGAGTACCTAGGATGTTTTGGGTGCCTAACACCTTCCCATAACATAACCAACCCCCTTACCCAGATCTCTGTTTCTTTTACTAGTTTTGTTTGTAAAACTTTTTAGGTTTTTGTTCGCTTTCTAACCATTCCTTTGGATAAATAGAAGTGCGGTGGCGACTCGACTTTGTATGATTTACCTTGGATTTAGTCAATATCTCCAATGGTAACGAATACCCCGCTATAGAAAAGTGGCGACTCTGTTGGGGAACAGAGTTTCCAAGTGGGTTTTGCCAACTTTTCACACTTGTTGTATTATATTTGTTTTGTGACATATTTTTGTGCAATTTGGGATTACTGTATTGTATGTAATGTATGAATTGCTTGATATATTAATTCCTTGTGTGCTTGGTGATCTTTGTGAGATGAGTTCTATACCCGGACTCGAGTGCACTTAGGATAGGAGAATGACGTAGTCTTGTCGACTTGTGTGGAGTTATTCCTTAGCAAGTTGACTTGCGAGTCCATTCACTTGGTGGAGGTCATGTTGGGATCAATAATGTCACACAAGTAAGTTGCGGTTAGACATTACTCTATCCAATATAGACCTTAGAAGCCAAGGACCTTAGTTTACCAAGCCCATCTTGGCCTATTTTTAGGATTTAGTGCGAAGGTCGTTCAAATGTAATATTTGATACGATTGTTACACGATACTACACTCATAAGAGTCTCTCTTGAGAATATTTTTGGAATACGAGTAGTCGTTTCTCCGATAATATCCGAAAGATGGGATGATGACTATGGGAACCTCTTGTAGAACATGTTTGGCAGGTTTAAACCCTAGTACACTCCCTTTGGGTGGTTCTTAACCGAGACTCCATGCTCGTGACTCGCAACAAACCCTTGATTCATGGTTGATCCGTTCATGTATCCTTAATATCAATGGAACTTAGGTGTTGATAAGGTGTAAACCATAATCCACCAAAATGGATGATTGATATTAAGGATAATATGATCCATCCCATGACCTTTGTTTGGTGTGTTTTGCTTGATCCTTGAGTGTGATTGTTGCATTCATGCACCCATTTGCATCCATATCATCAAATAATAAGAAAATTTTCAAGGAACTTAAGGGGTTTATTTGCAAAATTTTCAGACATGGAAAAACAAAGAAGGAATACAAAGAAGTACAACTTCAGACAGCCCGATTTGAAAGAGTTAAGGAATCTGACATCCTATGTATTAGATCCCTTGGGTTTCAAAGCTCGTTTTGGGAAGCTTCTTCCTCTTCTGACTACTCAGGTGGATGAAGGGTTGATGAGCGTATTGGTGCAGTTTTATGATCCCTTGTACCGTTGCTTCACTTTTCCAGACTTTCAGCTTTTGCCTACCCTTGAGGAGTATGCCTATCTTGTGGGTATACCTATTCTGGATCAGTTGTCGTTCAGTGGCTTGGAGAGTATTCCTACTTCTCAAGAGATAGCTAACATGTTGCACATAGATGAATCTCTGATTAGTGCTCATATGACTACCAAAGGTGGAATTCAAGGTCTCCCTTCTGAGTTCCTCATTGCTCAAGCTACTGTTTATGGGAAGGCCATGAGTGAGGATGCCTTTGAAGCCATATTTGTACTTCTCATCTATGGGTTGGTATTGTTCCCTAACATTGACAAGTTTGTGGATGTCAACGCTATTAGGATCTTCTCTGCTCTTAATCCCGTTCCGACTCTGTTGGGTGATACCTATTTCTCTTTGCATATGAGGAATGCAAAGGGTGGTGGAGCTATTGTGTGCTGTTTGCCTCTGTTGTATAAGTGGTTTATTTCTCACTTACCTCAGACGGTCGCTTTCTAGGAGAATAAGGGATGTCTACGGTGGTCCACGAGACTTATGTCTCTCACTAATGATGATATCTCTTGGTATAACCGTGTATAGGATGGTGTGCAGATTATTGACTCTTGTGGTGAATTCTCCAATGTGCCTCTTCTTGGTACATGTGGTGGGATTAACTACAACCATGTTTTGGCACGTCGTCAGCTTGGGTTCCCCCTAAAGGATAAACCTAATAACATTCTGTTAGAGGGTGTGTTCTTTTAGGAGGGTAAAGATCCCCAAGGCTTGAAAGCCAGGATGGTTCGCGCTTGGCGCAAGGTTCACAAGAAAGGAAGGAAGGAGTTGGGTCCTAAGAATTGCGTTGCTATGGAGCCTTACACTGCTTAGGTAAGGAAGAGAGCATCTGAGTATCTCATGCCTTACGAGTATCCGAGACCTACACCTATGATTGTGGCTGGGCCTTCAACCCTCCCTAATCAAGGAGTAGAGGAGTTGAGAGACGAAGACCTATCACGTGCTTGGATCCGTGAAAGGGAAGAGTTGCTTCAGCAGATTAAGGAGAAGGATACTTTGATAGAGTTCCTCGAGCATCACGTTATTGATGATCCTAATGATGCATGGACTTCTCTACTTCCTCAGTCTTCCAAGTTTTGGAAAAGGAAGTACGATCGACTCGCCAAAGAGAAGGCGGATATGGAGGCAACTTATGAGAGAGAAGTGAAGAAGCTTCGCGCATCTTATCTTCCTGTGTCCCGAGCTTCTAGGGATCCATAGGATGATTATTTTCCTTTTCTCTTGTATATGATTGACAATGTTGTACTTCTTTTCCCTGATATATTTGATGAGATATTTCCATATGCGATAAAATGCTTAATATTTCCAAAATTTGCAAATAAAATCCTAGAGTTCCTTTGAAATAAAAAAAACAAATCATATGCACAAGCATTGCATGCATCATATGCATAAGCAGGTTTTGTTCCCGGATTCTGGTCCTGTGGTCTAACTCTGTTGCTCTTCATTTATTTTGAAGACAAGCTGACTCACCGGTACTACACTAGAGCCAACTCTGCAAGACTGATGGATCATCTCGAGCAAGAGAACCGTGAACTCAAAGAAGAAGTCGCCAGACTGAGTGCTTTGATGGAATCGTTCCTGGCTGCCCAGAGCCAGTCTTCTCCAACACCTTCAACTCCTCCCCAGAGGACAATCATCTCTGAGATTGTTTCTTCGACTGTGCCTGCTGCCAGTGCGCATTTTGCTCCGACAGCCATGCCAACCGGGTTTCCGTGGGGGATGCCTCCTAACTTCATGCCAGAGGGTCCTGCTTCAACTTTTGCTTCTATGCCGGCATCTAGCCCGGTCCTTGCTGTTCCTCCTTCTGTCGTGCATATCGTTCCTAGGGTAGACGACACCATCTATCATTCTGAGCTGTCTGAGGGCCCAGATGTTCATGAGAAGATGGATGCTATGAATGATCAATTTCTTGAGTTGCGCAAGGAATTGAAATCTCTCAGAGGAAAGGATCTCTTTGGCAAGTCTGCTGCCGATCTGTGTTTGGTTCCCAACGTGAAGATTCCTGTTAAATTCAAGGTCCCTGACTTTGAAAAATACAAGGGGAACAGTTGTCCTCTCAGCCACCTGGTCATGTATGCCAGGAAGATGTCAACTCAGACTGATAATGACCAGTTGCTCATCCACTACTTTCAGGACAGTCTGTCCGGTGCCGCTCTGCGTTGGTATATGAGTTTGGATAGTGCGAACATCCGATCCTTCAACGACCTTGGCGAGGCCTTCGTCAAGCAGTACAAGTACAACGTGGATATGGCTCCCGATAGGGATCAGTTGAGGGCCATGTCCCAGAAGGACAAGGAAACACTCAAAGAGTATGCCCAGAGGTGGCAAGAGTTGGCAGCACAGATCGTGCCTCTGCTGGAAGAGAAAGAAATGACCAAGATCTTTATGAAGACCTTGAGTTCATTCTATTATGAGCGGATGATTGCTAGAGCTCCTTCTGACTTCACCGAGATGGTGAACATGGGGATGCGTCTAGAAGAAGGGGTTAGAGAAGGACGTCTAACCAAGGATGAAGGCTCTTCTGCCAAACGTTATGGGGCGTTTGCAAAGAAGTAAGATGGAGAGGCACATGTTGTGACCTCCTATGTGAAATATAGAAGACCCTCTGTGAGGAGGAAGATTGTGCGTCCTGCCAGTAACCAGCACCAGGTGGCTCATATAGCACCTGTTTTCAGAGACAATCAACAGTATCAGCAACGTAGCAATAATCAGCAATCACCTTAGCAATATCAGCAGCAACAACACCGTCCGCAGTAGCAGGCCTACCAGCCTCGCAACAGTTATCAAACCAGCACGAGTTACGAGAGGAAGAAGATCACTTTTGATCCTATTCCGATGACATATGCAACGTTATATCCCTCTTTGATAGAGAGGAAGTTGATTACTCCAAGAGACCCACCAGCTATACCTGCTAACCCTCAGTGGTGGTATAAGTCTGAATTGCATTGTGTTTATCATTCTGGTGCTCCCGGCCACAACGTGGAGAATTGTTTTCTGTTGAAGACCAAGGTTCAAGACCTTATGAGGTGCGGCATTTTGTGCTTTGAGGACGTAGGTCCTAATGTTAAGAAGAACCCATTGCCCGAGCATGGGAAATCTGTCAACATGGTCCAGGGTTGCCATGGCAAGTACAAAGTCAAATATGTCAGTCATATTCGACAATCTCTGGTTGAATTGCATCGTTTGTTGTGTGATTACAGTCACTATGAACACGATCATGACAGGTGTCGAATCTGCCCTGTTAACAGATTGGGTTGTCGCCAGGTGCGTAGAGATCTTCAGGAAATGCTGGATGAAGGAGTTATTGAGATCCTTCAGAACAAGAATGTTGACGAAGATGAACTTGAGGTCAACGTAATTTCTCCGGTATTTCGGATACCCGAACTTGTTATCATTAAGTACGATGGTAGCAAGCTGAAGGTTTCTCCTTCCCTGATCATCAAACCTGCCGGTCCAGTGCCTTATTCTTCTGACAAAGCAATTCCCTTTCGTTACAATGCTGTTGCTGTAGAAGGAGAGAAAGAAGTGCCTTTACCATCCTCCTCTGTTGTGAATATTGCTGATGTAAGTGGTTTGACCCACAGTGGTCGTGTGTTTTCAGCACCTTTAAAGCCTCAGGCTAAGGCTGATTTTGTTGAGCGCCCGATTGGGAATGCGGTGAATTCTCCGAATCCGGCACTTGCTGTTAAATCCTCCTCTACATTGTTAACTCCTGCTTCTGTTGGCCCTAGTGGCAATGTGAAAGAAGACTGTGATGAGATGTTGAGGCTCATCAAGAAGAGTGAGTACAATGTTGTAGACCAACTTCTACAAACGCCATCCAAAATATTCGTGTTATCATTGCTTCTGAATTCAGAACCGCATAGAGAGGCTCTGCAGAAAGTTTTGGATGTGGCATATGTAGATCATGATGTCACTATAGAACAGTTTGATAGCATTGTTGCAAACATTACTGCTTGTAACAATTTGAGTTTCTGTGACTCTGATCTCCCTGAGGAGGGAAGAGACCACAACCTGGCATTACACATCTCCATGAATTGTAAAGACGATGCCATGTCCAATGTGCTGGTGGACACTGGGTCATCCTTGAATGTATTTCCAAAATCCACTCTCTCTAAACTGTCATATCAAGGGCCTCCCATGAGGCAGAGTGGAGTCGTTGTGAAAGCTTTTGATGGGCCGCGTAAGACTGTGATTGGGGAAGTTGATCTCCCAATCAAGATTGGACCAAGTGATTTCCAAATTACCTTCCAGGTTATGGATATCCACCCATCATATAGCTGTCTCTTAGGCAGACCATGGATTCACGAGGCTGGCGCCGTGACATCCACCCTACACCAGAAGCTGAAATTTGTGAAGAATAAGAAATTGGTAGTGGTAGGGGGAGAAAAGGCTCTCATGGTTAGCCACTTGTCTTCCTTCTCATACATAGATGATGAGGATGAAGTTGGAACTCCTTTCCAAGCTTTATCTATAACTGAGCCTATTGAGAAGAGAACTCCTTCATTTGCTTCCTATAGAGATGCGAAATTGGCCATTGAATGTGGCGCAATTGCTGGTCTAGGAAAAATGATTGAGCTGGAAGACAATAAGTCCCGGGCTGGCATTGGTTTTTCTTCTGGGGTCTTCAATGAGAAAGGGCTGTTCAAGAGTGGAGGTTTTATCCACACTGGTCAGGAGGAGGAAGCTGCTGCTGTCTTGGAAGAGGATGCAGAGGACTCTGACAATTTTGTCATCCCTGGAGGGATCTACAACAATTGGGTCGTTGTGGATGTTCCTACAGTTATCCATAAGTCAAAGTAATAATCATTTTGTTTGAAAACCCTTCTCCCATGCCAAAAGGAGAAGTGATGACATTGTTGGCAACATAAATACAATGATATTTTCATTCAATAAATTTATGTTAAATGTTTGTTTTTCCAATTATTTTCCATTTTCGCTTTTTTTTGCATGAAATTGGTGATCACATAAAACCCTAAAAAATAGAATAAAACCAATCTTTTTCATCTGCATAATGATTTACCTTGTTTGATTTCTAAAAGCTTTTCATATCCAAAATCATTATGCAGGTTGATTTCTAAACCCATTGAACATAATGACCCAACGCCATCTCCCAATTTTGAATTCCCTGTATTTGAGGCAGAGGAAGATGATGTTGAAGAGATTCCTGATGAGATCACCCGGCTACTTGAGCATGAAGAGAAGATCATTCAGCCACATCTTGAGAATCTAGAAACAGTCAACTTGGGATCTGAGGATTGTGTGCGAGAGGTGAAGATTGGGGTACTTCTGGAAGAATCTGTTAAGAAGGGGTTGATTGAATTGCTACGAGAATATGTTGATGTCTTCGCATGGTCATATGAGGACATGCCTGGTCTAGATACAGATATTGTGCAACATTTCCTGCCTTTAAAGCCTGAGTGCGTGCCTGTGAAGCAGAAGCTTAGAAGAACTCATTCTGATATGGCAGTGAAGATCAAAGAGGAAGTTCAGAAGCAAATTGATGCGGGGTTTCTGGTGACTTCTACATATCCTCAATGGGTGGCCAATATTGTGCCCGTGCCTAAGAAAGACTGAAAAGTTCGGATGTGTGTGGACTATAGAGATTTGAATAAAGCTAGTCCGAAAGATGATTTCCCTCTACCACATATTGACATGTTGGTAGATGATACAACTAAATTCAAAGTCTTCTCGTTTATGGACGGATTTTCCGGATATAATCAGATCAAAATGGCACCCGAGGATATGGAGAAGACAACATTCATCACACCTTAGGGAACATTCTGTTATCGAGTGATGCCCTTCGGTTTGAAGAACGCCGGAGCCACGTATCAACGAGCTATGGCTACCTTGTTTCATGATATGATGCACAAGGAGATTGAGGTATATGTTGATGATATGATTGCTAAGTCAAGAACGGAAGTTGAACATGTAGAACACCTATTGAACCTTTTTCAGCATTTGAGGAAGTATAAGCTTCGTCTGAATCCCAACAAGTGTACATTTGAGGTCCGTTCTGGCAAGTTATTGGGCTTTATCGTTAGTGAAAGAGGTATTGAGGTTGATCCTGTGAAGGTCAAAGCAATACAAGAGATGCCTGCGCCCAAAACTGAGAAGCAAGTCCGAGGTTTTCTTGGCCGCTTGAATTACATTTCCAGATTCATATCCCACATGACTGCCACATGTGCGCCGATATTCAAGCTCCTCCAGAAAGATCAGTCTCATGATTGGACCGAGGATTGCCAAAAAGATTTTGACAGTATTAAAGAGTACCTGTCCGAGCCTCCGATTCTGTCCCCGCCTGTGGAAGGGAGACCCTTGATTATGTACTTGACTGTTCTTGAAGATTCAATGGGTTGTGTCCTTGGTCAGCAAGATGAATCAGGAAAGAAAGAGTATGCTATCTACTACCTGAGTAAGAAGTTCACTGATTGTGAGTCTCGATACTCAATGCTTGAGAAAACATGTTGTGCTTTGGCTTGGGCTGCTAAGCGCTTACGCCAATATATGATAAATCATACGACTTGGTTGATATCCAGAATGGACCCAATCAAGTACATATTTGAGAAGCCTGCTTTAACTGGGAGGATTGCCCGTTGGCAGATGTTGTTGTCTGAGTATGAGATTGAGTATCGAGCTCAAAAAGCTATCAAAGGTAGTATCTTGGCTGACTATTTGGCACACCAGCCGATTGAGGATTATCAGTCAGTTCAGTATGACTTCCTGGATGAGGAGATTCTGTATTTGAAAATGAAAGATTTTGATGAACCCACACTTGATGAAGGGCCAGAGCCTGGTTCCCGATGGAGTATGGTATTTGATGGCGCTGTAAATCAGTATGGAAATGGTATTGGGGCAGTGATTATTACTCCTCAGGGCACACATATTCCTTTTACAGCAAGGCTAACTTTCAAATGCACGAATAATATGGCTGAGTATGAAGCCTGTATTATGGGATTGGAGGAATGCATGGATCTAAGGATCAAGCATCTTGATGTTTACGGTGATTCGGCCCTCGTTGTTAATCAGATTAAGAGTGAATGGGAAACGAATCAACCTGGTCTCATTCCTTACAGAGATTATGCAAGAAGGATTTCAACATTCTTTACTGAGGTTGACTTCCATCACATTCCTCGAGATGAGAATCGGATGGCAGATGCTCTTGCTACACTTTCTTCCATGATTGTGGTTAAACTGTGGAATGAAGTTCCCAATATCACTGTGATGCGCTTAGATAGACCAGTTAATGTATTTGCAGTTGAAGAAGTGAAAGATGATAAGCCATGGTATTATGATATCAAGTGTTTCCTTCAGAGCTAGACTTACCCACCCGGGGCATCTGTGAAAGATAGGAAGACTTTGAGGAGATTGTCAGGCAGTTTCTACCTCAATGGTGATGTGTTTTACAAGAGAAATTTTGACATGGTCCTGCTCAGATACGAGAATAGACACAAAGCAAACATGTTGATGACCGAGGTCCATGAGGGTTCATTTGGTACTCATTCCAATGGACATGCCATGGCTAGAAAGATGTTAAGAGCAGACTACTATTGGCTGACAATGGAGTCTGACTGCTGCAAATATGTGAAGAAATGCCATAAATGTCAGATTTATGCAGATAAGATCCATATTCCCCCGACACTTCTGAATGTGATTTCATCACCCTGGCCCTTCTCCATGTGGGGAATTGACATGATTGGCATGATAGAGCCGAAAGCGTCCAATGGACACAAATTTATTCTCATAGCAATTGATTACTTTACCAAGTGGGTTGAAGCGGCGTCATATGCAAATGTGACCAGACAGGTGGTCGTGAAGTTTATCAAGAATCAACTCATATGCCACTATGGTGTGCCAGACAAGATCATTATTGATAATGGATCTAACTTGAACAACAAGTTGATGAAAGATCTGTATAATGAGTTCAAGATTGCACATCATAATTCTTCTCCTTACAGACCCAAGATGAATGGGGCTGTTGAAGCTGCTAATAAGAATATCAAGAAGATTATCCAGAAGATGGTTGTCACGTACAAAGATTGGCATGAGATGCTACCATTTTCTTTGCATGGATATCGTACATCTGTCCGCACTTCAACAGGGGCAACCCCTTTCTCTCTTGTTTATGGCATGGAGGCTGTACTCCCAGTAGAGGTGGAGATCCCATCAATGAGAGTCTTGATGGAGGCCAAGTTGACTGATGCTGAATGGATTCAGAGTCGTTATGACCAGATGAATATGATAAAAGAGAAGAGATTGACTGCCATGTGTCATGGTCAGTTACATCAGCAGAGAATGAAGAAAGCTTTTGATAAGAAGGTCAAGCCTCGTGTGTTCCGAGAAGGTGACCTAGTGCTCAAGAAAGTCTTGTCTTTCGCGCCCGATTCCAGGGGCAAGTGGACTCCAAACTATGAAGGTCCATATGTTGTTAAGAGAGCCTTTTCAGGCGGTGCTTTGATACTTACAACTATGGATGGGGAGGATTTCACCCGTCCTGTGAATTCAGATGCAGTCAAGAAATACTTCGCCTAAAAATAAAAACAGAATAGCTCGCTAAGTTGAAAACCCGAAAGGGCGGCTTAGGCAAAAATGAGCGTCTCGGTGGATTGAAAACCCGAAAGGGCGATCCAGGCAAAAATTAGAGACATGAAAAAATGAATATATGCATCCCGCTAGATTGAGTACCTCATCCTGGGGCAATCTAGGCAAAAATTAGGGATTTGGCAAGTAACCGCATCCTGACAAGACTATGTTCTACAACTGTCATTTCGTCAGAGATTCTTGTTCATTCGTCGTCAACGGAAGCTTCGAATACATCGGATTCGGAATTGGTGGAGAAAAGGTCATTATGTTCAATGTATCCCTTTTCCAATATATATCACCAATTTCAAATTTGTAAAGATCTATGGGGTCTTGCCATTTGCAGGTTACCATTCCATCAAATAAATTTGAGCTTTTATCCAATTATTTGCACTCTTATTTGTTTCTATTCAACAAATGTTTTGCATGTTTTAATTGAAAAAATATCATTGTTTTAAACAAATAAATTTTTCACAAATTGTTTTTAAACAAAGTGAACATTCATAATGATGAAAGGATACTTAAGGGATTCTCAGTGCTCTCCCAAGGGTGGCATGATTTCCAACAGGGTAAGACATTTGTTCATATCCCTGGCATGCCTGTATCCTCTTCTCCCAGAATATTGTTGGGGTTTCTCCCGAGCAGAGTGCTTGTTGAGGTTATTCACCTCCTCTCCCATCAACAGAGCAGTGGTCTTCCCTCCTCAGCAGATGTGTCCTCTTTGGAAGGTTCGGTATTTGGTGGTTGATCCCCAGAATTCCTTCATTTCCTCAGATAGATCCCCAACGGAGTTGTTGGTGTGTTGGATCTTATCTATGATGATGTTATCCCCTGCAGAAATATTGTTGTTTTCCTGGTGTCTCTGATCCCCAGTGGAGTTGTTGGTGTGGTGGATTTTATCTGTGATGGTTCATCCCCGAGTGGTATGCTTGTTGAGATGGTTCATCCCCGAATTTTTTATCCGAAGTATCCATCGCGGATAGTTTTGCTGTATTGGCGTATTTCCCAATACATGCATTTTCCCCGGCAGGGATATTTTTTTCAAATCTTTCCCCAGCCTGAGTCCGGATTTTTATCCGAAGTATCCATTGCGGATAGTCTTGCTGTATTGGCGTATTCTCCAATACATACATTTTTGAGTCAGTTCGAGTCTTTCCAATGGATTTATTCCCTTTGGAAACTCTGTTCCCCAAGCTTCGAGTCGTGCCCTGCTCACGCATCTCTTTCATATCCCCATGAGAGTCCCTAGTAGAGTCTCTATCCCTAGTGAGTGTATTACTCCTTTGGATTTTCATTTTTTTCCTGATGTCTTTTCTTCTTTGTGGACATATATCCCCACAGAGTTTGTTTGTTTTGCATACATACATCTGCATCATGAGGTCTCTTAGGGACCAAAATTTGTCTCTTTGTTATTATTTAAGCCCATTCTACCTCGTCGAGATGAAAATTTTAACCTTCACATCTCCGGCTAGAATGACCTTAAATAGGGGCATCTGTAAGACCCTAATTTTGTCCCTAAGATCCCTCATGGCATCATAAGCATTGCATTGCATGGCCTCAAGGATCATTGAGCATCTTGGCTCCCTTTCCCTTTGGGTAGGGATCTCTTGTGAGTGGTTTGAGATCACCAGGCATGCTTGAATTGTATATCATTGCTTTTCTTGTTTTATTCACTAACCAAAAGCACAAAAATATGTCATTAACATTTCTTGTTTGTAGCTGAAGCAATCACAGGTCAAGCACTTATAGAACATCCTTTGTGCAAGAGATGATGGTATTTTCTTGAGATGAGGACCACATGATTATTCTAAGGAGCTTATATGATCTAGGGTTTCATTTTGAAGCAATTTCACCCAGTGGTAGAGGCTCAAGCTCATCAAGTCATTTCAAGGTCATCTGAGGACCAAAAAGTCAACTATGCAGTCAATTGAGGACTATGAGGTGGGAAATAAGTTGAAACACCTCAATCATGTTCAAATAGAGCTTATTCATCATTCTTAACATCCATCTTGAAGACTTTTAGGTCATGGCAAAAGTTACTAAAAATGGAAAGTGACCTCTAATTCAAAGTTTCCAAAAATGGCAAGTTTTTGGTCCACTTTCAACTTGACTTGTCAACATCAAAGAAGTTTCAAATAGATTTTTGGTGAACATGAAAGTTATAGATCTTTGTCTCCCCTTTCCAAAAAGTCCTAATTCATGTCCATATGATGAATGGTTGAGAAGTTATGGTCATTTGATCACAAGGTGTGCATGGAAATTCAAAATGGCCTAACTTTTGATACAAAGCTCCAATTTGGTTCATTCTTTTTGCAAAATGCTCCTCATGTTCAAGACGTTTCAAATAGCCTTTGCCATGCATGGAAGAGTGTGTATGTTCATCATTTCTCACATGATCATTTTGAAGCAATTTTCCACAATTCAAATTTGGCTTATGATACAAGCAAAATACCATTTCCATCATCATTATTGGTTGATTTTGAGTAATTTCCAAGCCTTGCATGAGACTTTGCACGTTTAGCATGGCCTACATGAGCTCACTTTTTCATTTTTGCAAATTGCTCCATATTTCCCTAATCATGTTTAGCCAAGGCCTAATTTCACTACGCCAAAAACTAGAATAGACAGCGCACCTTAGAGGGCGCTTTATTACAAAAGCGCACTCTAAAGTGAAGCGAAAAAATAAGGAGCGAACAACTGGAATAGACAGCGCACTTTAGAGGGCGCTTTTGTAATAAAGCGCCCTCTAATTGACACCATAGGTATTTTTCTAATCTTCATATTACTTGGTTTCTCTTCTGACGTTCGCTATTGTTTATTTTTGGTTTCATTTTTCTTGGTTCATACATTTATTGAGTATTCTCAATAATAATTATTGTGTTGCAATTCTAGCAATGGAGACTAGGCATTATGGGTTAAATTTCACCAACTGTTCCATTTGTTTCTCGATGTAGAAAAAGGAGGCAGCAATATGTAAAACACCTTCTACCAATCAAAGGTATACTATGCAGCTTATGAGTGTATTTATTCTAGCATACATAGCGTAGCTAGTAACTTAAGAAGTTTAGGTATGGATGTTATTTGATAGAGTAAATTAGAGTCGACTATTCTTCTGTTAGCTTTCAGTTAGACCATTACACAATTCTACATATATATTTTCTAGTCAATGTTTATCTTTTGTAAAAACTATATGATGATATATAACTATGCTACAAATTAGTGCATACCACTAATGCTTAATGCATGGTTCATACATTCTCATGCTATTGAAGTCAGAGATATCTGAAAATGTTGAGAAACTAACTCAATAAACCAAAATTGTTTTGGTTTTGGGTTGTTGTTGGAGACATGAATGCCCTGCACAGAGACTAACTCAATAAAGCGAAATTGTTTTGTCTCATCCCATTTTTGGTTTCTCTTCTGAAATTGTTTTTTGTTTATTCTAATTAGTAATGGATAATACATGGATGTCTTCCAATCGATTATCGAGAGAGTACGAGAATGGGGTATTAGAATTCGTTAAGTTTGCCGTTGCGCACGCCGAAGACCCCAGTAGAATGATATGTCCTTGCTTGGGTTGTTGTTATGGGAAACGGGTTGACGCAGTTCAGTTGACATCGCATCTAATGAGGCATGGAATTGATCGAAGTTATACATGTTGGAATTTGCATGGTGAGAAAAGTAACGAGAATGTTGAACCGGGGGATAGTACGACCTATGCCTCAAACTATAGTGGCGCAGATACATACGATTGTGATCGAGTTGAAGAGATTGCAGAAGAACTTGAAGGAGATCTTAAGGATTGTCCCGAAATGTTTGAGAGGTTGGTAAGTGATGCAGAGAAACCTTTGTATGATGGTTGCACTAAATTCACAAGATTGTCCGCGGTATTAAAGTTGTACAACTTAAAGGCGGGCAATGGATGGTCGGATAAAAGTTTCACAGAGTTATTAGCCCTTTTTGAAAGATATGCTTCCTGAGGATAATGTTCTTCCCAATCGAACATATGAGACCAAAAAGATGTTGTGCTCTATTGGCATGAGCTATGATAAGATACATGCATGTCCAAACGATTACGTTTTGTTTCGAAATGAGTATGCATCGTTAAATGAGTGTCCTAAATGCGGTGTCTCGCGATATAAGAACAAGTTGTCTCCAGCAAAAGTCTTGTGGTATTTTCCTGTTATTCCGAGATTTAGACGCATGATCCAGCAAAAGTCTTAATAGGGTGGGATACAAAGATGAGTCTTTTATTCTAGCCTTTCAAGCTAGACAAGTGTTCTATGTCAATGATCCGAAAAGTACGAAATGGTCTATAGTTCTTTTTTCCAACAAAGTAATTGATGAAAACACTGGAGATCAAGGTGATATTGATGTTGAGATTGAATCGTTTACCAGAAATGATCAAGATGAGAATATTATATCAAATTATTCATATATTAGAAATGATCATAATGAGGGTATTTGGATCAATCCAACCGTCCGTGTTGTTAAGAGACATGTAGAACATATTCCAACCAAGAAAAGAAAGAGAACTTAGTGAAAAAGGTACAGGTCAAATGATTTTAATTGTTTTCTTTATTACAGGTAAAATGGCTTTTATTACAGCAAATCGAGTCAGTTGCATAAAAAAAAAGGTATAAACACAATTATATGATATGTATGCATAGAAAATGTTAATTCTTGATCTTATACTTCACCTAACTAATTTTATGATATTTTAAGTTCATGCTATTGATATTGAACAAAAAGAGATTGTTGCTAAGAAGACTGCGGCTAGCAAAAAAAACATACATCTCAGAGATGCTTTTGCTACTTAGTTTTATTTCTTTTTAAGTTATGAATTGGTTGTATATTTAGAATCTTTAGAAGTTAAACGATTATATATCAGTGGATTGTTGTATATGTATGGATTGTTGTATATAAGGCTTGTTGAATGCAATGTGTGAAAAAGGGCTTCAAATTATACAGTTTTAGGTGTACTGCTTCAATATACAGGTTGTCTAAAATAAATAAAAAAATATAGCGCTTTTTAAAAAAAAAAATTAAATAACCACCCACTTTAGAGGGCGCTTTCCAAAATAAGCACCCTCTAAACCCTTTAAATTTCCACTTTAGAGGGCGCTTTCCAGTAAAAGCGCCCTCTAAACCCTTAAAAGTTTCCACTTTAGAGGGCGCTTTCCAGTAAAAGCGCCCTCTAAAACCTTAAAAGTTTCCACTTTAGAGGGCGCTTTCTTTAATAAGCACCCTCTAAAGTGGCCCTTAAAGGGCTTAAAGAGCCACTTTAGAGAGCGCTTTCACCAAGAAAAAAAACGCTGTCTTTACCTATGCCAGCGCCAGATTAGAGGGCGCTTTAAAGCGCTGTTATAGGCCAAAAAAAGCGCCCTCTTTTCCCTTATTTGGCGTAGTGTTTGGATTTCAGTGTGATTAGCATGCCATATAAATACCAAACTCTAACCATAATCAAAAAAAGAAGAAGCATTTCAGATCTGAATTTTCAAACTCCCTCCATTTTTCTCTCTCTTCGATTCTTCAATTTCTCCACACAAACACCAAATATTTTTGTAGATTCTTGATCCTCATGGAATTCTGAGCAAGAATCAACCATTGTTTTGATCAATTGAGCCAGAATTCGAGCAGTTCATGTACATGAACATGTTGATGAAATTTGAAAATTGAAGAAGATTCAAGTGGTTTTAGCTGATTCTTTGTGCACAAAGCCTCAAGGCAAGTTCAGTGGGGTAGATCTAGAGCTTTTAAGAGCTTGAGCACGCGTGAACAACAACCTGCATTTCCAGGTGATCCAAAGTCGATCATCTCATTTTGCTGTTTTATGTACATAGATGTATAGATCTTGCTTCGTGGAGTATGTGCATGTGTTTAGAATTGAAAATGATTAAGTATTGAGCATGTATGATGAAATGAAAGTTTTGATTTCAAAAATGTTTTGCTTCGATCTGGAAAATACATGATGATTTAGGATGATCCATTAGCATATTTGGATTCTATGTGGAAGGACGCTTCGATTGATGTATAATTTGTTGATTTCTGGAAATTTTGGTCTGGAACTCCGTCGGAGATGGCCGGAGAAGACGACCGAAGACTGTAGCTCCGGCGTCTGGTTATTTTAGGGTTTGTCTTACGTGTTTGTCCATGTGTACGCTTGCGTGTGTGAATGATTGGTGAGGTATCCGTTGACTGATCCATGCGTGTCTTGACCTGCTGAGTGTGCTGATGAGGTGTTTTAATGAAACGCATCGTTTCATTTTGCTTGCGTGGCTTCCATGTGTGCGCTAGCGTAGCAGTTTGATTGGTTGTGATTGTTTGACTTGCCATGCGTGTGCGTTTGATTGTTGATGTGGTGTGCTGACTAATAAATGAAGTGCTGCGTTTTGATATGTGAATATGGACCGTTTGATTGCTTTTCGCACCTCATCGTGTGGCTATGAATATTTCTGAATTGATTCAAATATTTGAATTTCCCTCCATATCTTTTGTTTTATTTCATTTCTTTGTAAAAATCATTAAAAATTGAAAAATGATCCAAATTAACTCCAATTTTTTTTCATAGTTTTGTTTTGATGTCTAGTTTTTTTTAGTATTATTTTCATGAATTGTTGATGTCTGATTTTTAATGTGTGAATTTTTTGATCCATGCCATGCTATTTTGATATGTTGCATTCAATGCATTATGAAATTCTCCATGATGAGCCAATTGATCTGATTTTTTGCATGCTTGACCTTCATACATGATGTGAATTTTTTATCACTGGTTTGGAATTTTTCTCATATGCTATCATTGTTTTTGACACATGGAGAATAATGTGACAATTTGTGTCACATTTTTGACATTGAATTGTTACATTTTTGATCACATAGCATTTGAATCTTTCTGGATTTGATATTTTGTATGATGATTGTTCATAACATGAGGAGCTTGCATAAAAAATTTCAAAGTCATTACATGCATTTCTGTTTTGATTTGAATTTTCTAAATTGGAAGTTCACTTTGTGCATATTTTGTGATCATTGCATAGCATAGGCCATTTGAGATATTTGCTTATTGAATTGATGATGGTCCTTTTGAGGACATTTTGTGAAGTGTTTGAGTGTGCATTGTGTGAAAGATTGAGTTCTGTTTTGATCATTTGGGTTGGTTTTGAACTTAGTCTTTGTACTAGTGTTTTGTGCATAAACTAACTGTGCTTTGTGTTTCAGGTTTGGACATTTAGCATTGATGGTTGATTTGTTCTCACTTTGTGAGATGCAAATGATTTGAATTCTAACTTTTGTTTGTTTTGTAGGATTGTAAGTGATGTGCTTGAGCTCATGAGTTCATTTGAGTGCTTGAGCATTGTTCATTGAGTTGTGTAACTATGAATGGTTTCACTGTTTGTCTGTTGGTTTTCTGACTGAAATACTAACTGTTTAGTCTTTGTACAAGTACCTTAGTTGCTAGCTTGCTTTTTCTTTTGCTTAAGCTTTGGATTGTGGTTGATACACCACTTAGGTAGTTATCTTCTTACTTCATGTAGTCTGGAAGTCCTGACACCCTTTTTGGCAGGCATTTTGCTGGCAAGTCCTCCTTCAGAGGCTCTGTTTGTGTTTGTTTACAATTGTGCCAAAGACCTCCAAGATGAGGCATGTGCTACTTGATAAGACCTTCGAGTTGAGGTAATTAACGGATAAAAGGGATTAGTAGCCAATCCCCCGTTATTCAGTGAGTCGTTCTTTATGCTCGCACTACGTGCTGATGCTTCTCAACATGTACCCAAGATCTTTGTCTAGTGTCTGTCAAGTGGAATAGGATCCCACTTTCTGGATCCCCATGCTTTCATTGTCATGAGCTCACCTTGGCCAGGGTTAAGAGCATGAGGTCTCATCCTCATTACCTGTTTGATCAGCTTCACCCTAACTCTCAATGTTAGTGGTTAAGAGCTACAGATTACCCTTGTACAGTTTGGCTTGTTTGTCGAGGTTGACATGACCCCTCTTGACTAAAGCCTACCCATTGTTTGAAGCCTCTTGTATATATATAGTGTGTGATGTTTGCTCACTTGTGTTGATGTTTGATGTGTGCTCTTGAACTTTGAGTTTCCATTTGAGCTAATTTGAAGATCATTATCATGTTCATCCATGTGGAAGTTACAAGATGCATTGAGGATCTCTTTTGAGACTTGTGTGATTGCTTATGCTTTGTGCTTGTTTATTCCAAAGGATGGGAGCCACTTGGATCATCTATATGATCTCAAGAGAGGAACTCCTAGTGTGGTTTCATTTCTTAACCCTCCTTCTTCATTTCTCCACCCTAACCCAAACCAAAACCTTTTTGTGCAAACACTTGACTATTGTTTTCAACATTAGAAACCTAAGCCTTATGCTTTTGATTTTCAAACTTTCTTTTCATAATACTAATTTTGAATTGAATCTTTAAGTCAACTTTGACCATTTTGTACATACTTCTAATTGGTAAATATAACCCACTCACATTTCTTTTGTGGTTCCACTGTCCACTTCTTAATAAAAAAATTTCATAACCTTTAGCTATTAGGTTGGAGTTATCTTTGTGGTAGATATAATACTCACCTATGTCCTTAGTGATGGACAATAAGCCTTCCATGCTTATTATAGGGTTAACCCCTCACTAGCATGTTGAAGCTATCCTCACATGGTGGACTTGTGGTTTTTCAGGTTGAGTTTTCTCCCTTTGATAACAAAAGACCTTAAGGCTTTTGGACCAATCAATCCACTCATTTGTTTTGAGATTTTTACCTCGAACTACGAGGTTTTGATCCTAATCTTTTTATAAGAGGGTACGTAGGCAATGGGTTTATCCATCCAAACACAAAATGTAAATAACTTGTATATTCTCTTCTCATCTCTTCAATCATGTTTGCACAATAAATTTTCACAAAAACAATAACCTTTGCAACAAGCATGAAAAGGGATCCCTAGGAGTACCTAGGATGTTTTGGGTGCCTAACACCTTCCCATAACATAACCAACCCCCTTACCCAGATCTCTGTTTCTTTTACTAGTTTTGTTTGTAAAACTTTTTAGGTTTTTGTTCGCTTTCTAACCATTCCTTTGGATAAATAGAAGTGCGGTAGCGACTCAACTTTGTATGATTTACCTTGGATTTAGTCAATATCTCCAGTGCTAACGAATACCCCGCTACAGTGATGCACAAGTTTGCATGGGCGTGTACATGCCCATGAAGTAATCCGTTTTGATCCAATTGCAACTGTACTGAAGTTCAAATCATGCTTGAATGGCAAGACAATGTGAAATGGAGTTTTGAACATTTGATTTTCTCCAATGATGCAGACTTGTTAAGACCATGCGCAGCCCTAGAAAATATCATCCAAAATGCATGAAACAGGGTTCTTTGGAAAGCTTAGATCAAGGGGAACAACTTTGATGTTGGACACTTTTCCATTTGGAACTTGGATCATGGTGTATTTTGAGGTGGAAGTTTGGAAATTTCAACATGTTGAAATTTTTTCTATGTGTTAAGTCATATATCTCAATATTCCACCTTTACTAACTTTTTATGTGAGCTCCAAATGAGAAAAGTATCTTCATCAAAGTTCTAGCTCTTTTAAAGACCTTCATGGTATAGGTCAAAAATGACCTATAATGTATCCTCATATCACATGCTCATAAAAGTTGAATTATCTCTCACTCGAAACATAAAATTTGAAGAATATATATATTGAATTTTATTTTGCAATTTGGAAATATTTCATCTCATAAAAATTGAGCAAGTTATGACCTTGGGAAGTTGACTTTCAAATTAGGGTTTAGACAAAATGACCTATAATGTTTCCATATAGAAAATGATTTTCCAAACATAACTAGCTCTAGGTATCAACATGAAAGTTGTTTGGAATGTCATTTAGAGTAACGTTTCTCTTGGAATCATTTTCATATGGTGAAAAGTGTAGGAGATAGGGTCTAGGGGGACTCGGTTTTGATCAGATGAAATCATCTAGCCAACCACTATCAACCAACTTGCTAACCTTTAGTTCTCTTTACTTCTAGGCTCATGGTAGATCATATATGCATAAGATGATGAATTTTGAAGTGTCCCTTGAGAGATTTGATCAATTGGTGAGATAGCTTGTTGGAGAAGTTACTTAAGATACCCAGTCAAACTAGGGTTTCCAAGGCAAATCACCTCTAAACTCTTGAAGAATACTTGATCCATATAACATGTAGAGATCATTGGTACTCATATATGATGCTTTGAGACATTGTGGATCAATCCTTGGTTGTGCTTTTAGCCATGAGGGTCTCAAACCCTAGATATGAACTTGATGGGTCAATGATGATCATGTCCTACCTACAAACGGGTTAGGCAAATGCAAAGACATATTTTTGGTATTTTGATTAGTAAAATGATAATATACAAGTATGATACAATCACATAGTGCTTAGTGATCTCTCCCAATACAAAGCCAATGAAAGAGTGGTAATGAGAATGCCAAGTGTAGCACCTCAAATTTGCACCTCCCATTTGTATATACATTTCATTTTTAGGTCATTAACATTGCATTCATACTGCATAGTCCATTGCATCTCATCAGTCAAGACTGATCAGGAGATTCAACTGTGCAAGGCAACAAGAGCTTTCTCCATGAGATCAAAGCCCTAGGGTGGTTCCATTGAGCTTACATGACCCAAGGATCATTTGGAAGCAATTTGGCCAAGTGTTGAAGGCTCAGAACTCATCAGTGCATGTGCAAATCATCTAAGGCCCATAAAAGTCAACACAAGTCAACTGCAAAGTCAACTGTGGATTTGGAGGTGGGAAGTGATTAGAGATGCTTCATTCATGTTCAAACAAGTCTCATTTGACATTTCAAACACTCACATTGAAGAATTTGAAGTCAGGTCAAGACTTTCCCAAAATAGCAAGTGACCTATAATGTGAAGTTTCCAAAAATGGAAAGGTTTTAGACCAACTTCAACTCAAGATTACATCATCAAGAAAGCTTCAAATGAAATTTTGTCCAACATGCAAGTTTAAGATCTTTCTCTCCCATTTCCAAAAAGTCCAAGATCATGAATTTCTCATGTGTGGTTGAGGAGATATGATCCAATCATGGCAAAGTGTGCTTGAAGATTCAAATGGGCATAACTTTTGAACCAAAGCTCCAAAATGAGTGGTTCTTTTCGCATTTTGTTCATCATGACCTCTAGTTTCTAAACATCTCATTACATGGCTTGAATTCCATTTGCATTATCATGTGTTCATCCATGAAGATTTTTGAAGAAAATTCCATAAGATCATTTTGGTTGATCATGGGCATACAAAACCAATTCCAAAGGGTGCATGGACTTATTTTAAGTGGATTTGGGCCAGAATTAAGCACTGTTCACGTGGCTTTTCATGCATAGAGGTGAAAATATCATTTTGTGCATACACCTTACAATTGGTTAATCTTGATTAATTTTGGTTAAAACAGATTTTCAGCATCATTAGTAAGGGGTATATATGGTTAATCATAACTGTATTGGTCATTACACAAGCTTTTCAGATCTAGAAATTGGCATTTTCCAAAAATTCTCTCAAAGAAGAATTTCAAAATCCTTCACGTACAGACCATTTTTCTTGGCAAATTGTTGATCCTGGTGAACTCTGGAGTAAGAACCAACCATTGCTTTGCTCAAATTGTGCCATATTTGCTCATACTCAAAGCTTGAAGCATCCATGGAGTTTGCAATTTGAGCTGGATTCGTGCATACTGGAGCATCCAATTCATTACCAATCACATCAATAAGCATTGTGGAGAAGACTGGAGGCATTGCAGAGCTTGTAGCACGCGATTCAAAGTTGATGTTCTTCAAGAGGTCAGGATTCGACCTCTCTAATTCTCAAAATCTTTATGCTATTTGTATAGATCGTTGATTGGTGATCATTTTCGTATAAAGTTTGATTGAAATGGTGCACTGTACGCAAAGTTATGCATGATTGAAAGTTTGATGCAAATTCTTCTTCTCTTCGATTTGGCTTTGTTATGATGATTCATGTTTAATTGATTATGGATCTTGCATGTGCATGTGATGATGATTGGAATGGTATAATTTTGGTTGATTTCTGGACACTTTTTTGAAAATTTGGAAATTCGCATGAAGATCATCATGATCTTCATCTTCAACCTAGCGTTTCCAGAACTTGCTATGAAGTTGCTAGGGTTTTGCTACGAAACATTCATCCATTAGCTACGAAATCTGGAAACGCGTTGGGCTTAGGGTTTAGGACCAAAACGGTGTCGCTTTAGTTGGGGCGCCAAATTCAAAATTGGTTGAGGTTCGAATCCGTCCGAGTGAACAATTTCAAAATGCTTGCTATTTTTCACTTTCCCTCCACATTATTCCATGCTAGCTCCATTTTAATTTTTAATTTTTCCATCAACTTCAAAAAATCACAATAAATTGAAAAATGCATCAATTTCACTCCAATTTTTTGCACAATGCTCCTTGGTTTGTCTACTTTTTTATGAGTATAAATTTGCAAGTTGTGCCTGGCTGAAAAATTGATTTTCTCTAGGATGATTGGGTACATATGCTTGTGTGACCTTGCCTTGATTATTTCATTGTGAAATGCTTGTTTCTTATCTAATGAATGTGAAATTTTGCATGCTAATTCTAGACACTTTGCTGGACATTTTGGCTTTGGTTTGATATTTTTACCATGCTCCATTTCTGTTTTATGATTGTGCTAACTTGGTGTGACAATTTGTGTCACACATTTGGTTGCTTGACTTGTACAATGTGATTGCCATGCCTAATGATGTCCAATGCTTCTGAATTTTTGTGTGATGAATGTTATGGATGTCTTGATTGCTCATGATTTTTTCCAGATTTTTTTTGAATTATTTCTGTTTTGATTGAGATTTTTCATTCATGTTGATCATTTGGATGCCTTGATTTAGTCTTTGACTTCACATGCTTGGTAAATGAACTTGCTTAGTGATTATGATTTGGTCCTTTTTAGGACTTATTCTTGAGTGATTAAACATGCTTCATGTCAAGTTTGAGCTTCTGTTTTGGATTTTTGATCCTCTTTTGACCCTAGGCTTTGACCTAGTGGTTTGGACTTACCATTTGGATTATGATTTCAGGTTCAGATGCACATTGCCATGATTGGAGTGGCTCATTCATTTAAGCTTGATTATTGGTTGATGTTGGCTAACATTGTGTTGTTTTGTAGACTTTGAGAACAAATTCACTTGTGCTTGTGCCTTGCTCATTGTTGCCTAATGCTTTGTCTGTCTGTTTGCTAGTAACTGTTGATGTTTGTCTGTACAGTTGAACTGATTGGTTTAGATTTTTTCACAGGTACCTAAGTTGCTTTGAGTTCATTTTGAACTCGCTTTGCTAGCTTGTGGTTTGCTTACCACTGAGGTATAATTCTTCTGACTTCATGTAGTCTGGAAGACCTGTCCTGTTATGTGGGCAGACACCTGTCTGAAGCCCTCCTTAAGAGGCAATGCTTGTGTTTGTTTAATATTGTGCCAAGCAGGTAAAGACCTCTTAAGAGGCAATTGGAAGATAGAAGGGATGTGCAATCCATCCCCTGCTATTCAGTTGTGTCATTCACTTTGCTCACATCATATGTTGATGCATTGTGAATAAGAACCCAAGATCTTGTTGTGTCAGTCATCTGTGGAGAAGAGTTCCTACATTCTGAACTCCCACACTTTCTTTTTGAGTCAAGCTCTCCCAGGCCAGGGATAAGAGCTGTGAGGTCTTACCCTCACTTCCCATTTCATCTGCTTCACCCTAACTCTCAATGTTAGGGTTAAGAGCTAAAAAACACCTCATTCCAGTTGGCTTGTTTCTACAACCTAGCCTTGTATGAGCCCAATTGTTTGCATATAGTGTGTGGGCTTGCTTTATTGTGCTTGTATGTGATTGATTGTGATGTTTAGGCTAGCTTGCTTCCTGTGCAAGTTAGGATAGAAACCTCAACATAGGGATCGTATGCATGACAACTTCTAGGCTCGAGTCATAGTCTCCCTAGTAGTTTGTGTCTCCCTTTGTTTCTGGTTAGGTTAGAAGTTCTTTCCCTGTTTAGGGGAACTACGTCGCCCTGATCCTCATACCAGATGAGGTACGTAGGCAGGAGATGAGCTGATCTCTCCGGGCGCCCTTTTTCTTTTGCCACCCCTTTGTGTGTGTTGGAGTCTGACGTAAGTCCAGCGATTGGCAGTCGGTTTCCTGTGTGGTTTTGTTTGGCGTGTGTTAGCCGAGCTACGAGTTGCTCTGATTCTTCTCCGGTTAGAGAAGATACATATGCATAAGATGCGACATCCTAGCGAGCACATTTCCCCTGTCCCGAACTACGTCGACTCTGATGTCTGTGTCTGACAGGCTACGTAGGCCCAGGATGTGATATCCTGCCGAGTCCTGTTTCTTTTGTCTTTCTGTGTTTTCCTTCCAGCCTTGTGCAGTTTGTGAGCAGTTTTTAGCAACCTTATCCTTTCTTTTGTGCGTGGATCCCGTCGAGTACGACGGATGCGTAGGGGTGCTAATACCTTCCCTTCGCATAACCGACTCCCGATCCCATCTTTCTCTGGTCGCGAGACCATGTCTTTTCCAGGTTTACTTCGAGCGTTTCCTTTCCCTCCTTTGGGATAAATAACGCACGGTGGCGACTCTATTGTTTCGTTTTCCCGCCGGTTTTTCGCGTAATGCGACACCAAGGTATGATCCCAATGCTAATGTATATGATGAAATTGCACGAGGGATCTTAGGGTCAAAATTGGGGTCTTACAGCTGCCCCTATTTAAGGACATTCTAACTGAGGAGGTGAAGGTTAAAATCTTCGTATCGACTCAGTAGGATGGGCTTAAATAACAACATATAAAAATAAATTTTGGTCCCTAAGAGACCTCATGATGCATATGGTATGAATGTGAAAGTTAATTCTCTGTGGGGAAATGTTGCCACAAAGGAAAAGAAATTAGAGAGACCGAAAGTCTGCAGGAGCATAATGCATTCCATAAGGAAAAACTCACTGGGGAGACTGAGACTCTGAGGGGAAAAAAGGGTTATGCGTAGGCCAGGCTACGACTTAAAATTGTTGAGGGACTAGAGGAATTCTATAAAAAATGGAAAGACACAGTCGGGGAAATAAAATATATGCAAGGGAAACGAGTAAGTCAGGATAAAACTGACATACCTGAATCATGCAGGAAAAGTGATTTCACTAAAGAAATGCGCACTCAACTCAACTGGGGGAAGAAATAAACTTCAACACAGGAGGAGCATAAATTTAATATCTACTACCCGCTACCGGGTAAGGAGATAAATAAAGATCTGACAGAGAGCACATTCGTCATTGGTTAGGATGAACATATCAAGGATGACTCGCTGGGAACCGCCACGAGGGTATGTTCATTATCGGTTACTGGGTAAGAATAGCCTTGCTGGGGAAAGCTGCGGCAAATAGGATTTACAACTACCGGTTACCGGGAAGAAGACCAAAGATGAGAATATCCGTCATTGGTTAGGGTGAACTTATCAAGGATAGACTCAGAGGAAAGAAAATCCGTCATCGGTTAGGATGAACATATCAAGGATTAACTTGCCCGGGGATTGCCAAGGAGGATATCCATCATCGGTTAAGATGAACATATCAAGGATAAACCAACTGAACAAAAAGTAGGAATTACATCTATCGAATGCTGAATAGAATACCATCAAAGAGAAAATTTGTCACCGGTTAGGATGAACATATCAATGATAGACTCTGTTGAGGAGAAAAAATAGGAATTACATCTATCAGTTACTGGATAGAATACCAACAAAGAGAAAATTAGTCACCGGTTAGGATGAACATATCAAGGATTAACTCTGCCGAGGAAAAGTAGGATTTACAACTATCGGTTACTGGGTAGAAGACCACAAAGAGAAGGAAACCCATCATCAGTTAGGATGAACATATCAAGGATTAACTCTCTGAGGAACAACGTTAGGGATTACAACTACCTTTTTACTGGGTAGAATACCAAAGATGAGAATATCTGTCATCGGTTAGGATGAACATATCAAGGATAGACTCTAACAGAGGAAGAAAATTCGTCATCGGTTGGGATGGACATATCAAGGATATACTTCCGGGGAAAATGAATCACTGGGGACTCTACTGATGAGAAAAAAGGGGTACTTTTGTCGGGTATTGGGCAAGAAGTAAGAAACTGCAAACTAAGGAGAATATTACCAACTACCGGGTAATAAACTCTTAGGAGACCCAAAGTATTTATCTAGGCAAGAGCTAGAGAGAAACGATCAATCAAGACTTAACCCAATGAGGATATAACTCAAGGGGAGTGATTCCATCCAGATAATCAACTGGGGAGGAAACTAAAACAATACTCATCAGCGAGGAAATAACTCAGTGGGGAAAGGAGAAAAGTTAAAATCTTTCTACTTAAGGGGCTGACACTCTATAATTGAAGGAGGACAGACGCCAAATTTATATGGGGGTAAAGTATCGCCATCTCAAACAATAAATCAACAAATATGATGATGCAATTATGAAATTATATGAGTGTATATGTATATGTATATATGATGATTATGCTGACAAAACGATCACAAAGGATACAAGGGTGTCGCAAAATTTCGAATCATCGGTACAATCCTCGGTCAATCCACAAAAGAGGGAGACAACTGCTGGAGAAAAGAGAGATCGACATCCCAAAGGCTCAACCCTAACTGGGGAAGGAGGAGATCTCTATAAAGTTCCTCTAATAAAAACAAACCATATGCACAAACGTTGCATGCATCATATGCATAAGCAGGTTTTGTTTCAAGCTCTTGATCAGCGGTCTAACTCTTTGCTCTTCATTTATTTTGAAGACAAGCTGACGCACCGGTATAATACTAGAGCCAATCATCCGAAGATAATGGAGCATTTAGAGCAAGAGAACAGGGACTTGAAGGAAGATATTGCTAGGCTGACTGCCATGATGGAGTCAGTTCTGGCCGCACAAAGCCAAGCTTCACCAACTCCTGCAACTCCTCCCGCGAGGACGGTCATATTTGAGATAGCTACGTCAATCGTGCCTGCTGCAACAACCCACTTTGCTCCGACTATGCCAGTCAGATTCCCTTGGGGAATGCCTTCTAATTTCATGATGGAGTCAATTCTCGCCTCCATGCCGGCATCTAGCCCGGTCCTATCTGTGCCACCTCCCGTTGTGCACACCCTTCCCCGTGTTGAAGACACCATCTATCATTCCGAGCCGTCTGAGGCCCCAGATGTATATGAGAAGATGGATGAAATGAAAGATCAATTCCTTGAGTTGCGCAAGGAACTGAAGACTTTGAGGGGGTAAGGACCTCTTTGGGAAAAGCGCTGATGAGTTATGCCTAGTTCCCAACGTGAAGATCCCTGTTAAATTCAAAGTGCCTGACTTTGAGAAATATAAGGGAAACACATGCCCGCTCAGCCATCTTGTGATGTATGCTCGCAAGATGTCAACACAGACTGACAATGATCAACTGCTGATCCACTACTTTCAGGATAGTTTGACAGGTGTTGCGCTCCGGTGGTATATGGGGCTGGAAAGTGCAAGCATCCGCTCTTTCAACGATCTAGGCGAGGCCTTCGTTAAGCAGTATAAATATAATATGGATATGGCTCCAGACAGGGACCAATTGAGGGCGATGTCACAGAAGGACAAGGAGACCTTCAAGGAGTACGCCCAGAGATGGCGAGAACTGACAGCTCAGATAGTGCCACCCCTGGAAGAGAAAGAGATGACAAAGATATTTTTGAAGACTTTGAGCTCTTTCTATTATGAAAGAATGATTGCCAGTGCTCCCTCAGACTTCACCGAAATGGTGAATATGGGGATGAGATTAGAAGAAGGGGTCCATGAAGGACGTCTGTCTAGAGATGATGGTTCCTCAACAAAGAAGTATGGAGGCTTTTCTAGGAAGAAGGAGGGAGAGACTCATGATGTGTCCTCTCACATTAAAAGAAGGCCCTCTGTAAGGAGGAAGGATGTACGTCCGTCCGTTAACCAACACCAGGTGGCTCATATAGCACCTACTTTCAGAGAAGTCCATCAACAACAACAACAACAACATCTTCAACAACAACAGGCCTACCAGCCTCACAATAATAACAACACCAACACCAGCAACTACGAGAGGAAGAGGGTAACTTTTGACCCGATTCCGATGACATATGCTGAGCTTTATCCTTCCTTGATAGATAGGAAGCTGATAACTTCACGAGACCCTCCCGCTATACCAACCAATCCTCAGTGGTGGTATAAGCCCGAGCTTCATTGCGTATATCATTCCGGTGCTCCCGGACATGATGTGGAGAACTGTTATCCATTGAAGACCAAGGTGCAAGACCTTGTGAGAAGTGGGGTATTGTTTTTTGAGGACGTAGGTCCAAATGTAAAGAAGAACCCATTGCCCGAGCATGGGAAAGCAGCTGTTAACATGGTCCAGGGTTGCCCTGGCAAATACAAAGTCCTTTATGTGAATGACATAAGGTAGTCCTTGGTCGAGATGCATAAGCTGTTGTGTGAACACAACCATTATGAGTGTCATACCCCAAAATTTACCCATCATTTTTCCTGAAAAAAAAAAAAAAAAAAAGAAAAAAAAAAGAAAAAAATTTAATTAATTAATTAATTAATTAATTAATTAATTAATTAAATAATTAAAATAAATAAATAAATAAAATATAACAAATTATTTTGGACTTGGGTCTCCCTCATTCCAAGCCCATTACCCACAAAATTAGTCTATAAATACTGAAGTTTCAGTAGAGGAAAAGGACTTGGAGTTAGACTTAGAGTTTACACTGGGAGATTCACTGGAGAAAGAAGGAAGAGAAGCAAAACACTCTGAGGTTTCCTTGGAACAAAACCTTGAGGAAAAAGAAAGAGAGAGAACAGAGAAGGACGGATAGAAACTTTGGCATAGGAACCCTGCCAACCCGGAGAATTCAGAATAAAGAAACCCTGAAGGCAGCTCATCCGCCCCGAAGCCATCGCCGCCCAATTCCCGCCGCCTAACTCATTCCGATACCACAAGTGGTCAATCCCTTCAACCTTGAATTGGCAAACAGGTTTGCATATCTCTATTGTTTATACTTTCAATTGGCCATATCTACACATATAATGCATCATGATTAAATGTTGATATATAATTTGCTTTCGTATGTGAATTTAAATATGCCTGAATACCCTGAATGTTTGACCATGTTGTTCCTGTGATAAAATGCCATAAAGTTCAAGGTTCCTAACATGGGGCTGTTTTTCTCAAAATTCGAAATCCGTGGCCGTTCGCCTGGCCTTCGCTAGGCGAGGCAGAGGCGAACGAGACAGTACCTGATTTTTCTAGTCTGTTTTTTTTTATGTTTTTATCATAGCCATGCATTATTCATCCTATCCTATTTACTGTTGCGATATTTTTCCGGTGTAATCTTCGATTGCACCCTGATTTGGTATTCTGACATGTTTCTTTTTGAGCTTCGAAAAGGTTCACATATCCCAGGAAAAGGTTATTGGCTAGGTATTCCACTTTATTTGTGGGATACCCTTGTGGAGTTTTCACCCTAAATTACCTAATTAATTTTGATGTATTAATTTTAATGTATTAATTTTAATGTATTAATTTTAATGTATTAATTTTAATGTATTAATTTTAATGTATTAATTTTAATGTGGGAGAATTCCTCATAATCACCTAATTAATTGTAAAACTTTGCCTTTGAATAAGTGATCTTGGACCTCTCTTTGTTGCCTTACGATTACGATATTACGGTCATGTCCCGCGAATGTGGGGATACCCTTAGCAAAGACCCTTCGGTTAAATCATCATAAAATAAATTATAGTCCCTCGGATGTTGCCTTCGAATATACAACTTTGTCCCTCGATGACCCTCCGATGTTGCCTACGATTAAATGATGATAGTCCCTTCGAATGCTAAGGTATCCTCATAACTGTTGCCTTCAATGACCAATCGATGACCCTACGATGACCCTTTTACATCCAAAGGATAAAACTACTTATTTCTCAATAATAAGGACAGTTTTACCCTCATAAGGATAGGAAATGCCCGTAAAGACCTTGGGTCGGTATAACTCTTAATTGCTGGCTCACAACTTAAAACACTTTTTCGCACCTCACACCTTTCAAAATACCTTTAGAAAATCACCACTTGGTATACATTCATACTAGAATCATTACCGAGTTATATTTTTCTAAACAATTTTCAAAACTAAACGAGATAACCACTTTGTATACATTCATACAAGAATCATTACAAAGTTAAATTCTCTTTTCAAAACAATTTTCCAAACAATTCACAAACACTTTTTTTAGACAAAAATAATATAAGTGATCGAGCAATTAAGAGCCCATGGATAACCATGGATACAAAGGGTGCTAACACCTTCCCTTTGTATAATGTACCTCCCGAACCCAAAATCTAAATTAAGGTCTTTCCTGTTCTTTTCCACCTTTCCTTATTGGATAAAAGAAAAGTCGGTGGCGACTCTTGCTAACCGCGACATTGCGATTAAAACCACAAAAAGTCCAGTTCACCGTATGACAGAACTGGCGACTCTGCTGGGGAATATTTAAAAAGAGAGGTTACCTTAAAAACAAGATCACTTATTCAATTTGTCTGATTTATTTTTAAGGGATTGCTTGGGTATGTTATGCTTGAGTGAAAGATCCTACACCCGGATCTAGTGTACCTTAGGTAAGTAGCAAGAGATCATCGCGACTGTCCGGCGTATACTGGAATGGTCAAAATGATGGCTACGGTTAATGTGGCACTTTGGATGTCCTGATGTTCCTCATGTTAGTTGAGGAAATATTTGGCATTCGCGTGGTGTCATAAAAGCATTAACCAGACCTTTAGAACCCTAATTGACTCATCCTGGCCATTAGAAAGTAGTGAGATAACTGGCTTCGGTTCCGACTGGAGTTGGTTGAGACTCGATACTACACTCTTTGAGATTGGACTTTAGGGAAGCTTCGGTCAACCACTTGGTGTTGCACTGAAGTGGACTTAAGGAAAGGTCAATGATTTGAGATCCTTCTAGAACCCGGTTACTATTCTAAGACAGGTTGAACCCACCAAACTTCAGTGGGGAGGGTACTTACCTATGGAACTCATGCAAGCCTTAAAACCTAGGAATGATTGTTGTATGACTTGCTTATGCTTGTTATTTGTTTAATATCATAATATCATAACATCATAACATCATAACATCATAACATTATGACATTGCACTAATCACTTCGAGGACTTAGGGATTTAACTTGGCTCTATTTTGTAAGGCTATGGCTCCCAGGAAGACTATCCGGATAAATTTTGTAGTCATCTCTCCTCAACTCAAGGATTTAGTGTCAGAACTTCCTGATCAGGCTCAGTTCGTCAAAAAGCATGGTTCTCTCCTCGATTTGGTTACCACTGGTTTCAAAGAAGATATTGTCGCATCCTGCGAAAAATCAACCGGCGAGCCTAAAAATAAAAACACACAGAGCCGCCACTAAACGTTATTTATCCCAAGATAGGGAAAGGAAACGCTCAGAGAAACCTGGAAAGACATGGTCTCGCGACCAGAGAGAAAAGGTTCGGGAGTCGGTTACGCAAGGGGAAGGTATTAGCACCCCTCACGTCCTAGGTACTCCTAGGGATCCACGTCCTAGAATAAAGAAAAGGTTGCTAAACATCACACACACACACGGGGAACGCAGGTGGGGTTAAGAGGAACGAGCTCGATAAGGTATCGCACCTTATGCCTACATATCTTGTCTGGAACAAGAATCAGAGCCACTGTAGTTCGGCTTACGCACACCAAACAACACAAAACATACAAACAAGCAAGAGTGGCAAACATGGAGCCCGACAACCACTGGATGGGATTACGTCGGCATCCGAACCAAAACGCACTCAAAAGGGCAAACGTGGAGCCCGACAGCCAATCACTGGGCTTACGTCGGCATCCGAACCCAAACATACAGTCAAATAACAAGTAAACGCATGCAAAAAAGAAAAAGGTTGCCCGGAGTGGTCTCGCACGACCACCTGCCTACATACCTTGTCTGGAACAAGGATCAGGGCGATGTAGTTCCCCTTAACAGGGGACTGAATTGCTAACCAGAAACCGGGGAAAGACACGCGACTAGGGAGCTGAGACTCGAGCCTAATGTTGTCATGCATCGTTTACCCTAAGTTTGGTTTTCTATCCTACTTGCATAAGCAAACTATTCCTATCCAGGAAAGAAGCTAACACACAAGCATACAATCATATATCAAATGAGAACAAGCATCTCAAACAAGCATGTCAATCAGATATCCACATAACACGCACTATAGCCAAACAAGTGGCTCACACAATAGGTTTGACTGCCGAAGCGAGTCGTCTGTACGGGCTGGGTTTGCTCTTAACCTTGCCATTACGAGGCTAAGGTGAAGCAGATGAGAGATGAAGTGAGGATCAGACCTCACAGCTCCTATCCCTAACCAGGGAGAGCTGACAAATGAGCATGGGTCCAGAATAGGGGAACCCTTCTATACTCAGAGACTCTGACACAATGTGCACTGCACAGGATCTTGGGCTTTTGATCTCAATGCTACAACCATGTAATGGGAGCAAGGAGAAGACTCAACTGAATAGTGGGGGGTAGACTGCATACCCCTACCTTCCACCAATTGCCTTATTTAAAGGACTTTCACCTGCTTGGCACGAAAAATAAACAACCACAATCATTGCCTCTTAAGGAGGACTTCAGACATTTATTTGCCCGGCCCGGTAACAGCCGGGTCTCCAGACTACATGAAGTCAAGAGGACCTACCTCAACGCAAGTTGCTTAAGCAAAGCAAAGCAAAAGTTCACAAGGAACTGAGCAACTAAAGTACCTGGAAACAATCAAACACAGTTAGTAATCAGACAAACAAACCATAAACAGCAAGTTCAATCAGACAGAATATACAACTCAATGCACAACACAAGGCAAGCTCAAGGCTTAAGCCCAAGCTTCAAAAACCTACAAAACAATGTTATGTTAGTATACAAATATCCACAACATCAATTAAAATTGATTTGGATCATTCTCCATGTGCATTATGCCTTTGATCCTGAAAAATCAAGCAAACATTAGCAACTAGACCACTAGGCCAAGCCTAGGGTCCAAAGGCAAGAAAAATTCCTAAACAGCAAGGTATTCACCAACCAATCTCAAATTAAAGTCAAACAAGAGCAAACATCATTGGCCTCATGTTTATATCATTCATTATGCTCATGCTATGCACAAAATAAGGCAAATTAGTTCAAATGAAGCACCAAACATACAAACAGAACTATTGCATTCAAATCCACATCAAAACAAATCCAAAAATTCTCAAATAAATTACACCTAAACAGGGGGTATTCAAGGTCTACCATGTCAAATTTGAGCTCAATTGGGCAAATGGAACCATGTCAATGAAAATCAACAAAAACAGACACAATAACATGCTCCAAATCACAACATCAATACATGCAGCCACTTCAAAAATTCATAACTCAATGAGAACAAAAAGAAATGGATGAGACCAAAACAGGGATGTCACACAATGTGTCTAGAACATTCATACCAAATTTCATGATTATACAATACCATATGAGCATTTCCCTATCAATCTACCAACATATGTCATACAAGCTTGCACAAATGACCACCAGAAATGAAAAATCATGATCAAATTGAAAATGCAATGTAAAATTCCACAAAAATTCTCATAGCTTCCTAACATGTTAACTAAGCATTATGCAAAATTTCAATCAATTTCAACATGTATAGGTCACTCAAATAATTCCAGCAATTTGACATCAAGAGGTGTGACACAAATTGTCACACCTAAGTTCAATAATTCATAACTCCATGTCCAGGTATCAAAAACTCATGAAATTTACATGGAAATAAACCTCATCCAGTCAACATTCATCACAAAAATTGGCAAGAATTTATTTTATGATATGAGCATTTCATGAACAAATTGGTCTAAGGTATCAAAATATACACATGTGGAAGAAACCCTAGGTCAAATGATTTTTCTACCAAGCACAACTTTGACCAATAGGTCAAAAAAAATCTACACTCAACAAGGAAACCATAGAAAAAATTTCCATATTTTTAGGAATTTTCTACTATTTTTTATGAATTTTTTCATGTGTTAAAATATTTTTAGAATTAATTAAAATAATTAAAGTTGAATAATGGCATTATTGTAAATAGAAGTGGCGGGAGCGGGAAACGCCGGATTCAAATTTTCAAACGGTTTGGAAGATCAAACAGCCTTCTGCGCAAAGCTTCATCATCTTCTCGCACGCGATTTCCAGAAAACCAAAAAATTCGAAGAACATCAAATCTTAATGAAAATGGACAAGCATGGTATCATTCGAACCGTCTCAATGTGAGGAACACAAATATCATCCTATTTTTGACTAGAAGTTCCTAAATCAACCGAATCGACTCACTTAGGGTTTGTGTTCATAATTTCATTTCCAGATTTCTTGAGCTACGGTTATCCATTCCTAAAACTAAGGACATCATCATCATCACCGTTTCACGCTCTTCTAAACACATATAAACATTAAACATTCCTTGAGATTCGAATTTGACCAACCTGGAAGTGGCAGCAGTGATTCACGTGCTTTTAGAGCTCAATTCTTTTAAAACAGCAACAGTAGAGGGATAGAGAAGGTGATTAGAGATGCTAGCTTCAATTGCCTTTGCTCCTAGTGTCCACAATTCGGATTTGCCATTGATGATGAGTTTTGGAACAGTCACGATGCAGCACCCTATGCCTTCCAAGCAACTCAAACAGATGGAGAAGAAGAGGATTGGAGTTGAATGCAACAAGAATTTCGTGTTTTGGTTCAAGATTGAGGAAGAATTGTGAAGTTGAAGGTGTTGAGTTCTTGATGAAAATTTGAGAGAATGAGAGGTTTCTAGATCTGAATCTTGGAGTGTGTGATTTCTGTTATGATTATGGAGTGATTAGGTTTTTATATGTGCACTTAATCATCCACTAATCAAGTTAATTAGCAATTTGGAAATGTTAAGTGAAAGTGGTTATTTTGCAAATAAGGGCAAAAGTGTAATTTCCATATACAGCTCATTGCCACCTGTTAACAGCTCATGCAACCTCCAAATAACATATGTGAACCATTGCAACTTGTCCCATTCCCATTGGTGGTGTAAATCTCAAATTTACTATGTGTATGCATTTGGTCCATTTTTACAACTTCCATTCTTCAAGCCAAATTCCAATTTACAAAGCCTATGCATGAAATGATTATTCCAACACACTCCAAATACCATTTATGAGGTGTAGAAAAAAGTCCCATTCAAAAATTCCCATTATTTTGCAAGTTGGACCATTTTGCCCCTGGTCCAATTCAACTGTCCAGTTGAAAAGTGATTTTTTGCCTTGGCCATTTTTGGAAAAATCCAATTATGCACCCTCAAAGTACATGTCAAATGGAGTTTGTGCATATAAAGAACTTGCAATTTGGACAAAGTATGTGGAAATTATGACCTCCTGATTACAGGTCATTTTTGAAATTCACTGAGCCCTAATTTCCAAACCATACATTGGATTTTCAAGTTCTTGGACTTTTTGGAAAGGTGAGAACAAGATCTACAACTTTCATGTTGAGCAAATTTTCATTTGAAGCTTCCTTGGACACGTGGTCTTGAAGTCAAAAACTTTCCATTTTTGGAAACTTCAGTTACAAGTCACTTTCTATTTTTGGCAGTTTTGTCCTGACTTGATTTTCTTCATTCTTAAGCTTTGAGATGTCTTTTAACACTTGTTCCAACATGAATGAAGTGTCTTCAACTCATTTCCACCTCCAAATCCATCAGATCATGTACAGTTGACCACAGTTGACTTTTCATCTGATAGATGAATCAGGCAATGCATAGATCAAACTGAGCCCCAATCTCCAACTGAAATGGCTCAAGGGTGATACCCTAGCCTCAATAAGCACAATATAATCACAAAATGAACCCCATAACCATCAGAAACCTCATCTCCTGATCCAGCCCTGATTGGCCCAGCACAACTGATTAGGGTTGACCAGTGGTCAAAACCCTAATCTCAAGGAATCTTCTTCAATCTCTTGATGACATCCCACCATGATGATGATGATGTATCACTTCAATCAAGATGAAGATCAACATCCATGGAGAATCATGAAACCCTAATTCACAGCCCAATCCTCAGATGGCCATGATCAGTCAATAAAACTCTGGGCTTGCACCCTCTAACTTCCTCATCTTCTGATCAAGACTTGGGAAGATGGCTTGCACAATGTAACCACATGCCATGCAATATGAAATGCCTAATGACCTAAAATGATATGTACAATGTTAATGCTAGTCCCAAGAGAGGAGGGCAAATTTTGAGGTGTTACAGCTGCCCCTATTCAATCCACTGTGAACCTGTCGATACGAAATAGCCTCGGCGTTCGGATGATCAGGATGAAGAGTGATTGAATACCAAGAACAGACGAACAATTTGCACTCTGATGGGAAAATAATTAACAACGCCTGTCAGCATCGGCGAAGAACAGTTCGAAAAACGTCGACCTGGATACCAAAATAAATGGTAACTCAGGGATAACCATGGTCTGATCACCACACATCCACGCGGGATTACTATTCTTTTTCCTTTTTATTATTTTCTTTTTTTTTGCTTTTTTTTTTCTTTTTTTTTTCTTGGACCCCGATTTTTTCTCTGCGCAAACGATCCTCGGACCTCTGCATTTGAACCCCGGAACTTCTTCTTCTTCTTGGTCTGAAAACCACCTCGGTCTGATCACTGGAACATCGGCCTGATCGCCTCTTCGGTCTGAACACCGCCTCGGTCTGAACTCCGGAAAAACTGGCCTGAATACCATAAGTGCTTCAACCTGACTGTCGGAAACTTCTTCGATCTGAGAATCGGAAACTGGGCCTGAGCGCCACTTCGGTCTGGATACCACCTCGGTCTGAACTCCGGAAAAACTGGCCTGAATACCATAAGTGCTTCAACCTGATTGTCGGAAACTTCTTCGATCTGGGAATCGGAAATTAGGCCTGAACGCCACGTCGGTCTGGACACCGCCTCGGTCTGAACTCCGGAAAACTGGTCTGAATACCACAAGTACTTCAACCTGATTGTCGGAAACTTCTTCGATCTGGGAATCGGAAATTAGGCCTGAACGCCACGTCGGTCTGGACACCGCCTCGGTCTGAACTCCGGAAAACTGGTCTATCATTCCCATCTTCGCTCGACAGAAACTTTGATGCAACATCACCTCTCAAATGGTAACCACAGCTTGAGACTAGTCTATGCTTGCAATGATGCATGATTGATTTTTTCTGCGCAATGCTCCATAATTATGGAAATGCTACGCGATTATTTATTTTATCTATGCAATATGCCATGCTTATTTTTTCATGATGAATGTATGAAAAACATAAACATCCCCCTCAAGGGACTCTTCTGGGGAATATAAGACTCTCTGCTGAGAACTTGTCACCGCTCCAACTCCACCCTGCTGGGGAATCACTGCTGTTGGGAATAAGGCAACCCTTGCTGCTGGGAATAACCTCCCTTGCACCCAATCCACTCGAGAAACTGCTGGGGATAAGCACCACCAACACTCTGTGGGGAATACAACAATCTTTGACTTGCTAAGGATATCAATCCTGACTCCGCTTCGGGAAACCCTCACAGATACCTGTTGACTTCACTGGGGGAAATACTCACAGAAACTCTGCTAGGGGAATACCAACCTCCAGGCTCAACTGGGGAAACATCAATACATCACCTGCTGGAGATAACCACCTTGACCCTGCTAGGGAACTGCATACTATCCCGCTGGGACAACCCATGCAATCCATAGGTAGAATCAGCTCAGCTGGGGATGCAGAAATTCGTCCGCTACGGGAACTTGTTCAACCCACTGGTAGGATGAACACTGTTGGAGATATATTTCTTTGAAAAAGACCCGTTCCACTCGGGGAATAGCAACCTTCTGACCTGGCTGCTGAGGAAACACCACTTTAAACCTGCCGGGTATACTCATCCTGACTCGGCTGGGGAGCTAGTCCTATGATTCTGCTTGGGGACTTAGCTGGGAAATGAGAACAATTAGTAAAGAACACCCATCGACTCGTCGAACCACGGTATCTACCTTCCAGTCTCATATCAGCTTTCCACTTTTGAGAATTCCCAGACTCGACTGGACCTTTTCTGCTCCATCATCTTATATTCCAAATCGCTTCGCGCTCGACGAGAACGTACTCCTAGGAGTTATACAGGAATTTCAATTTTCCGACTTTGAAGAGTCTTCTTGGTTAATTTCAATGGTCGTCGGACGTCTCTCGTCGTCTCTCCACCGTTCCTCCTTCGTCCCTGATCGAACTCTGCGGGGAACTACATACTTTTAAGTCTTTCGACTTTGAAGAGTCTCCTTGATTATCATCAAGGATCGTCGTACGCCTCAACGCCTTCGTCATTTTTCATACACTCGTCCCTGACCGGACTCTCTGGGGATTTGTTACAAGGCTTCCGCATCACAACCTGCAAGTGAGTGAAAGTATCTAACAGTTCCTGCAAAACAGATCGTTAGATAAAACCGTGCCCCAGGCGTGTCAAGATTTCAACACTTGGGTCACTCAACCTTCCAAATAAAATTTCCAGCATTCAATCTTATAAACATGTATTGGAAGGAACCTGTATGTCTTAAAATGCAAAGATTCTTTATCAAAAATTTCTGGATGTTTTTGTAATCAAAACGGTAATGAAAAACAAAAACAAAATTATTTGACTGAATGTGCATTTTATTGATTTGAAAAAGTCTGGCTCAAACTGAGCAATACAAAAGGAAGCAATTCCTAAAAAGAGGTAATTGCGCTCAAAAGGAAAAATCTATCCTAATAGCAATGTGAAACCCGTGATCTCATCGAGTTCCAACTCGGTTACACCCCATATGTCCTCAGACTCTCCGTGCTTTCTGCCTTCCGAACAAGACGCTTCTGACTGCTCCCTACCGGATATTCTCCATGATGCTTTAACCAAAGTACAAACGATCATGCTAGACGCAGTTGTTCGTTTCAGTCCCTCTTTTGCCTGGACCGCCCTTTCGGGTTTTCAGTCCACCGGGATACCCATTTTTGCCCAAGTCGCCTTTTCAGGCTTTCGACTCGCCGGGTGTACATTTTTTCATTTATATCCCTAATTTTTGCCCGAACCTTTCTTCTGTTTTTGGTTCTCCGGGATGCCCATTTTTGCCTGGACTATTTTGTTCTTTTCGTCCAGCGGGTCTCTTTATACGAAGTATTTTTTAACTGCGTCCGCATTCACAGGGGATGGAAAATCCTCACCATCCATGGTCGTTAACAACAAGGCACCGCCAGAGAAGACCTTCTTGACCACGAATGGACCTTCATAATTCGGTGTCCATTTGCCCCTCCGATCGTTTTGAGGAGGAAGGATCCTTTTCAGCACCATATCACCTACGTGATACACCCGAGGTCGCACCTTCTTGTCAAAAGCACGCTTCATCTGTTGCTGATACAACTGCCCACGACAGATGGCTGCTAGCCTCTTTTCCTCTATCAGGCTCAACTCTTCATACCGGGTCCTTACCCATTCAGCCTCTTGCAATTTCACGTCCATCAGGACTCTCAAAGAGGGAATCTGAACTTCAACAGGTAATACAGCCTCCATCCCATATACCAACGAGAATGGAGTTGCCCCAGTAGATGTGCGTACCGACGTTCGATACCCATGCAACGCAAACGGCAACATCTCATGCCAATCCTTGTAGGTTACCACCATTTTCTGCACAATCTTCTTTATGTTCTTGTTGGCTGCCTCAACCGCCCCATTCATCTTCGGACGATAAGGAGAAGAATTGTGATGCTCGATCTTGAATTCCCGGCACAATTCTGCCATCATCTTATTGTTCAAATTAGAACCATTATCAGTAATGATTCTCTCGGGGACCCCATATCGGCAAATGATGTCTCTCTTGAGAAATCTGGCAACGACCTGCTTTGTCACGTTCGTATAAGAGGCTGCTTCAACCCACTTGGTGAAGTAATCAATAGCCACTAATATGAATCTGTGCCCATTCGAAGCCGTAGGCTCTATCTTTCCAATCATATCAATGCCCCACATAGCAAACGGCCACGGAGACGACATTAAGCTCAACGGATTTGGGGGCACGTGCACCTTATCAGCATAAATCTGGCATTTATGACACTTCCGCACGAAATTAAAACATTGGGCCTCCATTGTCATCCAATAATAACCTGCCCTCAGCAGCTTCTTCACCATTGCATTCCCACTGGCATGGGTACCGAACGATCCCTCATGAACCTCTTTCATCAATTGGCTTGCTTCTGCATCATCCACACATCTGGGCAAGACCCAATCAAAATTTCTCTTATACAAAACCCCATCCTTATTCAGATAGAAAACCATGGCTAACCTCCGCAGAGTCTTTCTATCTTTCTTCGACGCTCCCTCAGGATATTCTTGCGTCTCCAGATAGCGTTTGATATCATAATACCACGGCTTCTCATCATCAGGCGCTGTATCAACAACAAACACATAAGCCGGTCTATCCAGACGACCTACTTCAACACTGGGGAACTGATTCCACCTCTGCACCTTAATCAAGGCAGCCAGAGTAGCCAAAGCATCTGCCAAAGGATTCTCCTCTCTGGGCACATGATGCATCTTCACCTTGGTGAAAAACGTTAACAATCTCCTCGTATAATCTCGATACGGAACCAAATGAGATTGATGCGTATACCATTTTCCGTTAACCTGATTTATCACCAAAGCTGAATCTCCATATATCACAAGGTTCTTGATTCTCAAATCAATCGCCTCTTCAATACCCAATATACAAGCTTCATATTCAGCTACGTTGTTGGTACATTCAAATGTTAGCCGTGCAGCAAAAGGAATATGAGATCCTTTCGGCGTAACCAAAACAGCACCAACACCGCTTCCATTCACGTTAACGGCCCCATCAAACATCAGAATCCATTCGGATTCAGGGTCAGGCCCCTCCTCCGGGATCGGTTCCTCGCAATCTTTCGATTTGAGAAACATGATGTCCTCATCAGGGAATTCAAACTTCATCGGTTGATAATCATCAATGGGTTGCTGGGCGAGGTAATCAGACAATACACTCCCCTTGATCACTTTCTGAGAGGTATATTGAATATCATATTCAGTCAAAATCATTTGCCACCTCGCAACCCGTCCGGTCAATGCTGGCTTTTCAAAAATGTACTTGATTGGATCCATCTTGGAAATCAACAAAGTGGTATGAACCAGCATATACTGTCTCAGTCGGCGAGCAGCCCAGACCAAAGCACAGCAAGTTTTCTCGAGCAGTGAATATCTTGTTTCACAGTCGGTAAACTTTTTGCTAAGGTAGTATATGGCATGCTCTTTTCGACCAGACTCGTCATGCTGCCCCAATACACACCCCATAGACCCCTCGAGGACTGTCAGGTACAGAATTAATGGTCTTCCCTCCACAGAAGGCATCAGAATCGGAGGCTCCTGCAAATACTCTTTTATTTTTTCAAATGCCGCTTGGCAATCATCATTCCACCTGACCGATTGATCTTTTCTTAACAACTTGAATATCGGTTCACACGTGGCTGTTAAGTGAGATATGAACCGTGAAATGTAGTTCAATCTACCTAAGAAACCACGAACTTCTTTCTCCGTTCTCGGTTCATGCATTTCTTTTATCGCTTTTACTTTTGCAGGATCAACCTCGATTCCTTTTTCGCTTACAATAAACCCCAGCAATTTACCGGACCGCACTCCGAACGTGCACTTATTCGGATTCAACCTCAGTCTGAACTGTCTCAACCGGTCAAACAACTTGGCCAAATCTACCAAATGCCCTTCTTCTGTTTGGGACTTTGCTATCATGTCATCAACATAGCATTCAATTTCATGATGAATCATATCATGAAACAAAGTCACCATGGCCCTTTGATAAGTAGCACCGGCGTTCTTGAGACCAAATGGCATCACCTTGTAACAAAAGGTACCCCATGGTGTGATGAACGTTGTTTTCTCCATATCATCTGGCGACATTTTAATTTGATTATAGCCAGAAAAGCCATCCATGAAGGAAAACACCGAGAATTGAGCTGTATTATCTACCAACACATCGATGTGAGGTAAAGGAAAATCATCCTTCGGACTTGCTCTGTTCAAATCTCGGTAGTCCACACACATTCTTACTTTACCATCTTTCTTCGGGACTGGCACAATATTCGCAACCCATGGCGGATAATTAGTGACAGCAAGGAAACCAGCATCCCACTGCTTCTGCACTTCCTCTTTAATCTTCATTGCCATATCAGGTCGAGTTCTGCGCAACTTCTGCTTTACTGGAGGACAATCTGTTCTCAACGGTAGCTTGTGCACAACAATATCGGTATCCAACCCTGGCATATCTTGATAAGACCAGGCAAAGACGTCGACATATTCTTTCAACAACGCCACCATTCTGCTCTTAACACTTTTCTCCAAAGCAGCCCCGATTTTCACTTCTTTCTTAACCTCACCGGTACCCAGATTTACAACCTCTATCTGTTCTTCATGCGGCTGAATCACCTTCTCCTCTTGTTTTAACAACCTGGCTAATTCCCCTGGCAGTTCACAATCTTCTTCGTCTTCTTCTTCAGCAAGATAGATCGGATTGTCGAAGTCATACAAGGGTGTAACAGGATTGTTATCAATGAGATCCGGAGAGGAATCGCATCTGCATGAATGTTGATTCATGCACTGCTTTAGAACCGGTATGAGAAAACAACAAAAAAGAAAAATGAAAACATTGCCATTTTTATTTTGTTTTTATTTTTAAACTGCAAAAATAAATGAAAAACAAGGAACACCGCTTTTGATTGAAAAACATCCTTTTATTCATGATGCAAAAATTGCAAATTAAAACATGAGGTGGCCCTTACAATGGACCATTACGTGTCGGGCAACACGTATGGTTTGCATGCTTATAACAATGAAAACAAGAAAAATATTACTCTTCGAGGAGAGTGACCCGGATGATCTCTTCGGCCTTCCAGTTGCGGATTTCCATCCCTGGTTCGCACGGCGTTATCCATTGATCGATGTCACAGTCACTGTCAATATCTTCACCCATCATGCAGATGTGGTCCGGATCCAGCATTCCGGCGCTCGTGAATGTAACTGACGCACGACGTCCTCTTCCTCGTCCTGAACCTCGGCCCGGCTGATATCCAACCCCAAAACGGTCCTTCTTCTCAGGGACCTCCATCATTTTGCCCCAACCAGGAGCCTCTCCGCTTCTGACCACCTCGGCAGCTTGCTTGTACGAAGCAATGGATGGTTTCTCTTCCTCTTGCTTCGCGAACAGAGCATTCTCCACCTTAACGGTTTCAAATGCCTGGCTAGGCGTCTCCCATATTTCTCCATCCATCTCCACGTATTTAAACGAAGACAGGTGGCTGACGAAGATATCCTCCTCTCCGCAGACGGTAACGACCTGACCTCCCCAGACATATTTCAGCTTCTGGTGCAAAGTCGAAGTAACTGCTCCCGCAGCATGGATCCATGGGCGACCCAACAGGCAACTGTATGCCGGCTGAATGTCCATGACATAGAAAGTTGACTTGAACACCTCTGGTCCAATCTTCACCGGCAATTCCACCTCCCCAAATACGGCCCGCTTTGACCCATCAAATGCCCGCACGATCAAATCAGTCGGGGTCAAAATCAGCCCGTCACAATTCAGCTTTGCCAAGGCTTTCTTTGGCAACACATTCAAAGAGGAGCCGGTATCAACCAGCACATGCGAAAGCACGGCTCCTTTGCATTCCATTGCAATGTGTAAAGCCCGGTTGTGATTCCTTCCATCTACGGTCAAATCCATATCAGTAAAGCCCAACCCATGGCTAGCATGCACGTTGGATACGACCGTTTCCAGCTGGTTGATTGTGATCTCCTGAGGCACGTAGGCTTTCTTCAAGATCTTTAGTAAAGCCTCCCTATGACCCTCAGAACTCAACAGCAGTGAAAGAATTGAGATCTTAGAAGGAGTCTGCTGCAAGTGGTCAACCAGCTTGTACTCTGACTTTTTGATGATCCTCAGAAACTCTTCAGCTTCATCATCAAATTTGTTATCCGACCCCGCAGGCGCCGGTGTCATCACAGGAGTACTACCATTCTCTGCCACAGCTTTCCCATTTGCCCTGGCTAAAGCCTCGGCCTTTTCTTTTTTATCTTTTTCTTCCTCCCCCCTCCTCAGAGCATCAGGAGCAAACAGCCTACCGCTGCGAGTGAAACCGCTGGGACCGGCATTATCCACCTTTAGCACGGTGGTTTCACTTGCAGATGGCTCCTCAACCTTTTCTCCATTACAGTACACCTCCCCACCATAATGCCAAGGTACGACATCATCTTTGTCATATGGAATTGGTCCAGGTACCGTGATGGTAACTGGAGCCTCCTCAGTAAGGTTTGACAAATCAACCGGATCGTAGAAAATGGTTATGGTGGAAACCTCTTCCTTCTCTCCTTCCGCCTTCTCAATCACAATATCACCTGCGTCCATCAGACCCTGGACATGCTTCCGCAGAAGCTCACAACCGTTCACCGAAATAGTGCACTCAGCACATTCAGACCCGCAGCCCAGATAGACCTCATTTATCAACAACTGTCTCTTCAACTCAGCCAAGGGCGTCCTCAACTGATCAACCTCAGACAATCCAACTTTATTCTCCTCGAATATTGCATTTACTCCCCATTGACCATGCGCTGGCATGGGATTTGCGTTGACATTGGGAGACGGTGCGAAGTTGATTGCTTTTGAATCCACCAAGTCCTGGACTACGTGCTTAAAAGCTTTGCAGTCCTCCACATTGTGCCCGGGAGCACCCGAGTGGAATTCGCACTTTGCATTTTCATTGTAACTGGGCGGCCTCTGATCAGGTCTCAAAGGCGCCAGCGTCCTCAGTTGCACCAGCCCAAGGTCTAGAAGCTTCTTCAACAGGAATGAATATGTCACGGGAGGCCTATCAAAATGTCGATCATTTGCTCTGCCCCTGACTTGGTATCCAGCCCTCTGCGGCCTCGGCTGGAAGGGTTGTCTCTGTTGCTGCTGCTGTGGTTGTGGCTGTGCAGACTGAGACTCAGCAGGAATTGTTACTGCAGCGTTGTGCTGGAAGTAACGGTCCCTACTGGGTCCGCGTTGAGTATACACTGCACTGGTGTCTCCTTCTTTTTTCCTCTGCCCGCCATTATTACCAAATGGTTTTTTCGAACCGGAAGAAGAAGAAGACGCACCCTGAATTTTGCCAAGCTTTAACCAACTCTCAATCCTTTCTCCTGCCACCACAATATCAGAAAAATTGGTGACAGGACAGCCCATCATTCTTTCGGCAAACGGCCCCTGCAGGGTCCCCATAAACAGATCGGACATCTCCCTATCCACAAGGGGAGGTTGCACCCTCGCAGCCAGTTCCCTCCATCTTTGGGCATACTCCTTAAAGCCCTCATTGTGCTTTTGAGACATACCCTGCAGCTGGGTACGGCTCGGAGCCATATCTGCATTAAACTGGTACTGCTTGAAAAAGGCATCCCCAAGATCTTGCCAGCTTTTGATATCAGAGGACTTCAGCTTGGTGTACCATTCCAAGGAACCTCCGGACAGGCTGTCCTGGAAAAACTACATCCACAGTTTTTGATCTGCGGTGTATGCAGAGATTTTGCGGACGAATGCCTGGAGATGAGTTTCCGGGCAGGAACTACCGTTATACTTATCAAATGCCGGTGCTTTGAATTTCTGAGGAATAACAATCCCCTCTACCAGCCCCATGTTGGACATATTTACCACCCCAGGCGTGGCATAGCTCTCAAGCACTTTTATTTTCTCAGCCAGCAGCTGAATTTCCTTGTTCTGCGGAGGAATGTTGTAAGGAACAAAAGGCTCATTTTGCATAGAAAATTGATCAGCCTCTCTATCCTCCTCTTGATCTTCATCAAAACCATAGAACGGAGGCACAAAATTGTCCTTCATATTTTGACTAGGCCCAGGTTGACCACCAGCATTGTTCACGAGACCAACTGTTGTCCTCTTTCCACCATCACGAGATCCCTGCCCCTGGTTGGAGACTCCATCCAGGTTGACCCCACTGTTCTGAGCAGAAACCCGCTCGAGTTTCTCAACCTTGTCCGCGAGAGCCTTCTGACCAATGGCAAAGCCTTGCATTATATTGATCAGCTCGTTCATCTTATCCTTCAGTTCAAGCATATCTGCACTGGGAAGCTCCATGAGTCTGGGTGTATTTCTTCTGGTGTAATATCTGTGAGGGCGTGTTGAGTGCAAAGGTACTGTCCTTCGAGCGCGAGCAATGATTCCTGTCACAAGCAAACACGTTAGTAATAGTCACCTGCAAAATAAAACACAAGTTATCATGATTATGCATGGATGCAGTGTTTATCCATATGAAGAACACTTTGTCTCTTGACCCTGGTATCATTGAGACAAATAATAATCCGGCATTAACATTCTGATTAGCAATGTTTGATTTTGTCGTACAGATCGGAGATATGTGATTTAGCATGATACCCCCAACCGTGTGTGTGCTTGTGAGAGTGCATACAGCAAAGCAAATAAAGCTTGAAAACCAGTCACTGAATGAAAATAACCATCCCATAACCAAAAGTGCACAAACAGTGCCATAGTCATACATCAAGCCAGATATAAATCTCCAAAGGCAGGAAAGAAATACAAGCAAAGTGAATTCCGTCAACAAGCCTGACGGTAATCAAACACAAATGAAAGATCTAACTGGATGAGGGTCCCGCAGGTGGCCCTATCTCATCTTCCATCCTCGCGAACTCTGCGGCGAACCTGAGCTCTGTGTTCTCCTGCTGTAGTCTTCCAACTTCCTTCTGATGAATCTTCATCTGCCTGAAGTAGTGGTCTCTCTCTGCCATGTAATGATCTCTCTCAGCCCTGATCTTCAGATTCTCTGCTTCCTTGACCTTCAGCTTGGTCTCCCACTCAGCAATGAGGCTTCTGACTCTCTCCTCTCTCTGATCCCTGGCAAGGATTTGCCTCCTCTTCTCATCCTCAATGACCTTCGATGCTCTGAACAGCTTCTCCTTCGTGATGTCATGCTCCCGGTTAGATGATGCTAGAGCTTGGCTGATCTTCCCATAGTAGGCTGTATCCATCTCGAAGCGCTTGGCTGCTAGGGCATGTCGCTTGTCTCGATCTTCCATCTTCACTTTGATCTCCTGATTAGCTGCCTGAAAATGAGCAACACTTCTCTCCAGCTCAGCTTTCTCTGCAAGTAACTGATCTCTGGCCCTCTTCATCTCAAGGAATTCCTCCATGCTAACAGAAGAACTGGGACCCTCGATCCTAGGACACACAGAGTCACCTCCAGGAAACGGTAGAAATGTAGACTCAATCCTCTTCCGCAACCAATCTTCAAAAAGTGGAAAATACCGACAGTTGACTTTGCCATAAGGAACCTTACCCTTCCTCTGAATATCTCGCCACTCATCTAACACTTGCCTCAGCTTGGCCTGGTTGCCATCAATCGGAAAGTAAAAGGATTCCTGAATCTCTCGCCCGAGAGGAGGAACCTCCATAGCGAACCCCATCTGTCTCCGGAGAAGCATCGGGTTGTAATTAATGCAACCCTGAACTCCCACTAAAGGCACATTAGGTAAACTCCCGCAACTGCAGATGAAGTCCCGACCAGCTAAACCATTATGAGTCCAAGCAATGTCATCAGCCCGCAGACCCATCAATCGAAAGGACCACTTCACACTAGGATCAATCTGAGCAAAGGCACCTCGGGAGGGCAAATATCCCATGAACCACTTAAAGAGCAACTGAGAGCAGCATCTGACCAGACCACCCCGCCTCTTCTCATTCCTGTTATGCACTAAGTAGTACACATCTCCAATCAGGGTAGGAATAGGGTTTCTCTGCATAAACAACCTGATAGCATTATGGTCCACGAAATTCTTCTGGTTAGGAAACAGAACAATCCCATAAATGCTCACAGCAATCAGAGCACAAACCGTCTTCCAGTTACCCATAGCAGCATGTTCCTTGGCATTAGCCTCCAAGAAACTCAAATGAAATCCAGGTAGCTTTCCCTTTTCCTTCAACCCTTCCTTGACCATTTCCGGACTCAAATAAAGAGCACGTGAAATTCCAAGGACATCTGGCTCTGCTCTGGTGACATGAAAAGGAATCTGATCACGGATCTGAACACCCAGGATGCTACCATAATCCTCCATAAGAGGTCCCAACAGATAATCTGGAAGAACGAAACATCTCAGCCCCGGGTCATAGAACTGGAGAAAAGTATGAATGGCACTCCTATCACTGTCAGTGAGTCTGAAAACCATCTTCAGGATACTACCGTATGCCTCTCTGAACATCCCCACATGATCGGGAGTAATCAATGCTACCATCTCCTTCAGCACACCAATCTCAGGATCGAAGAAACTGTAGACAACATCGGGCTTCAAACCGGTCCTCATCTCTGAACAGAAATCTCTCAACCAGGATATCGATCAAAAATGTCCCTGCATATGGGTAAACATGTGTTAGATGCAATTTATGCAAAATTTAATGATGCTGATGAATGAATGCAATGCGTTGCCATCCTCCAAGCCATCTGATCATCTGCACTGAATCTGGGTTTCTGAACTGATCACAACCATCTGAGGACTGCACAATCGTCAATCAGACTCACGGGTTCCGAAATAAACGGAAGACAGATACATCATCATCATCATTGCTAGTCTCTGAGCAGATATTCACAACCCTCTGAACCGACCCGGGGAATCCTGAAATAAACGGATCCCCACTGATAAATATCTCGGCCCGGGGAATCCTGAAATAAACGGATCCCCACTGATAAATCACGGACAGCACTCCGGCGTCTCGGCAATAACTGACCATAAATCCGACTCATAATTATGTCTCTGAATCACTGATCACAAAGTCACCATCTGAGTCCATCTGATTATGCATCTGAAAGAGTCACCCTCCCCTCACAGGTAAATTCTAAACAAGTCACCCTAAGGCGGATAATAGTCTCGACAATCGGGCGGAGATACTCAATGGGTTTGCCCTTTCGGGTGTGCCATTGTAGCTCTCTTAAAATCGTCTAAACCAAAGATCCGGGAAATGATCGGTCACCAGAGTCAACAACTCAGATGGAGTGACTCAAACAAAGTGGATACTCCACAAAGATGAGCACTATCAACTGAGCCTCGTCCGGCTTGTGGCACATCACGCCGCCAGGCACATGTTGATCTAACATGAAAGAGGCAACGTGAGACCACACTAGTCCTAGGTGTATACTCGGGCCTGGGTTTTAGCCCCACTCAGAACACCCACCCCAAACAACAGAACCACCTGCAGAGGAAGATGGCAGCATGACAGTAATGATGCATGCAAGTATTTAATGCAAATATATAAACAAGGGTTAGTATAATAAATGCAATAAATAAACAACACAAGCAACCTAAACTATCCTAAAGCGCTAGGAGAGACTCGCTTAGGGACCATGGACCAGCATAGGTCAACATGGGATTTCCCCAGCAGAGTCGCCAGCTGTCGCATCCTGCGAAAAATCAACCGGCGAGCCTAAAAATAAAAACACACAGAGCCGCCACTAAACGTTTTTTATCCCAAGATAGGGAAAGGAAACGCTCAGAGAAACCTGGAAAGACATGGTCTCGCGACCAGAGAGAAAAGGTTCGGGAGTCGGTTACGCAAGGGGAAGGTATTAGCACCCCTCACATCCTAGGTACTCCTAGGGATCCACGTCCTAGAATAAAGAAAAGGTTGCTAAACATCACACACACACACGGGGAACGCAGGTGGGGTTAAGAGGAACGAGCTCGATAAGGTATCGCACCTTATGCCTACATATCTTGTTTGGAACAAGAATCAGAGCCACTGTAGTTCGGCTTACGCACACCAAACAACACAAAACATACAAACAAGCAAGAGTGGCAAACATGGAGCCCGACAACCACTGGATGGGATTACGTCGGCATCCGAACCAAAACGCACTCAAAAGGGCAAACGTGGAGCCCGACAGCCAATCACTGGGCTTACGTCGGCATCCGAACCCAAACATACAGTCAAATAACAAGTAAACGCATGCAAAAAAGAAAAAGGTTGCCTGGAGTGGTCTCGCACGACCACCTGCCTACATACCTTGTCTGGAACAAGGATCAGGGCGATGTAGTTCCCCTTAACAGGGGACTGAATTGCTAACCAGAAACCGGGGAAAGACACGCGACTAGGGAGCTGAGACTCGAGCCTAATGTTGTCATGCATCGTTTACCCTAAGTTTGGTTTTCTATCCTACTTGCATAAGCAAACTATTCCTATCCAGGAAAGAAGCTAACACACAAGCATACAATCATATATCAAATGAGAACAAGCATCTCAAACAAGCATGTCAATCAGATATCCACATAACACGCACTATAGCCAAACAAGTGGCTCACACAATAGGTTTGACTGCCGAAGCGAGTCGTCTGTACGGGCTGGGTTTGCTCTTAACCTTGCCATTACGAGGCTAAGGTGAAGCAGATGAGAGGTGAAGTGAGGATCAGACCTCACAGCTCCTATCCCTAACCAGGGAGAGCTGACAAATGAGCATGGGTCCAGAATAGGGGAACCCTTCTATACTCAGAGACTCTGACACAATGTGCACTGCACAGGATCTTGGGCTTTTGATCTCAATGCTACAACCATGTAATGGGAGCAAGGAGAAGACTCAACTGAATAGTGGGGGGTAGACTGCATACCCCTACCTTCCACCAATTGCCTTATTTAAAGGACTTTCACCTGCTTGGCACGAAAAATAAACAACCACAATCATTGCCTCTTAAGGAGGACTTCAGACATTTATTTGCCCGGCCCGGTAACAGCCGGGTCTCCAGACTACATGAAGTCAAGAGGACCTACCTCAACGCAAGTTGCTTAAGCAAAGCAAAGCAAAAGTTCACAAGGAACTGAGCAACTAAAGTACCTGGAAACAATCAAACACAGTTAGTAATCAGACAAACAAACCATAAACAGCAAGTTCAATCAGACATAATATACAACTCAATGCACAACACAAGGCAAGCTCAAGGCTTAAGCCCAAGCTTCAAAAACCTACAAAACAATGTTATGTTAGTATACAAATATCCACAACATCAATTAAAATTGATTTGGATCATTCTCCATGTGCATTATGCCTTTGATCCTGAAAAATCAAGCAAACATTAGCAACTAGACCACTAGGCCAAGCCTAGGGTCCAAAGGCAAGAAAAATTCCTAAACAGCAAGGTATTCACCAACCAATCTCAAATTAAAGTCAAACAAGAGCAAACATCATTGGCCTCATGTTTATATCATTCATTATGCTCATGCTATGCACAAAATAAGGCAAATTAGTTCAAATGAAGCACCAAACATACAAACAGAACTATTGCATTCAAATCCACATCAAAACAAATCCAAAAATTCTCAAATAAATTACACCTAAACAGGGGGTATTCAAGGTCTACCATGTCAAATTTGAGCTCAATTGGGCAAATGGAACCATGTCAATGAAAATCAACAAAAACAGACACAATAACATGCTCCAAATCACAACATCAATACATGCAGCCACTTCAAAAATTCATAACTCAATGAGAACAAAAAAGAAATGGATGAGACCAAAACAGGGATGTCACACAATGTGTCTAGAACATTCATACCAAATTTCATGATTATACAATACCATATGAGCATTTCCCAATCAATCTACCAACATATGTCATACAAGCTTGCACAAATGACCACCAGAAATGAAAAATCATGATCAAATTGAAAATGCAATGTAAAATTCCACAAAAATTCTCATAGCTTCCTAACATGTTAACTAAGCATTATGCAAAATTTCAATCAATTTCAACATGTATAGGTCACTCAAATAATTCCAGCAATTTGACATCAAGAGGTGTGACACAAATTGTCACACCTAAGTTCAATAATTCATAACTCCATGTCCAGGTATCAAAAACTCATGAAATTTACATGGAAATAAACCTCATCCAGTCAACATTCATCACAAAAATTGGCAAGAATTTATTTTATGATATGAGCATTTCATGAACAAATTGGTCTAAGGTATCAAAATATACACATGTGGAAGAAACCCTAGGTCAAATGATTTTTCTACCAAGCACAACTTTGACCAATAGGTCAAAAAAATCTACACTCAACAAGGAAACCATAGAAAAAATTTCCATATTTTTAGGAATTTTCTACTATTTTTTATGAATTTTTTCATGTGTTAAAATATTTTTAGAATTAATTAAAATAATTAAAGTTGAATAATGGCATTATTGTAAATAGAAGTGGCGGGAGCGGGAAACGCCGGATTCAAATTTTCAAACGGTTTGGAAGATCAAACAGCCTTCTGCGCAAAGCTTCATCATCTTCTCGCACGCGATTTCCAGAAAACCAAAAAATTCGAAGAACATCAAATCTTAATGAAAATGGACAAGCATGGTATCATTCGAACCGTCTCAATGTGAGGAACACAAATATCATCCTATTTTTGACTAGAAGTTCCTAAATCAACCGAATCGACTCACTTAGGGTTTGTGTTCATAATTTCATTTCCAAATTTCTTGAGCTACGGTTATCCATTCCTAAAACTAAGGACATCATCATCATCACCGTTTCACGCTCTTCTAAACACATATAAACATTAAACATTCCTTGAGATTCGAATTTGACCAACCTGGAAGTGGCAGCAGTGATTCACGTGCTTTTAGAGCTCAATTCTTTTAAAACAGTAACAGTAGAGGGATAGAGAAGGTGATTAGAGATGCTAGCTTCAATTGCCTTTGCTCCTAGTGTCCACAATTCGGATTTTCCATTGATGATGAGTTTTGGAACAGTCACGATGCAGCACCCTATGCCTTCCAAGCAACTCAAATAGATGGAGAAGAAGAGGATTGGAGTTGAATGCAACAAGAATTTCATGTTTTGGTTCAAGATTGAGGAAGAATTGTGAAGTTGAAGGTGTTGAGTTCTTGATGAAAATTTGAGAGAATGAGAGGTTTCTAGATCTGAATCTTGGAGTGTGTGATTTCTGTTATGATTATGGAGTGATTAGGTTTTTATATGTGCACTTAATCATCCACTAATCAAGTTAATTAGCAATTTGGAAATGTTAAGTGAAAGTGGTTATTTTGCAAATAAGGGCAAAAGTGTAATTTCCATATACAGCTCATTGCCACCTGTTAACAGCTCATGCAACCTCCAAATAACATATGTGAACCATTGCAACTTGTCCCATTCCCATTGGTGGTGTAAATCTCAAATTTACTATGTGTATGCATTTGGTCCATTTTTACAACTTCCATTCTTCAAGCCAAATTCCAATTTACAAAGCCTATGCATGAAATGATTATTCAAACACACTCCAAATACCATTTATGAGGTGTAGAAAAAAGTCCCATTCAAAAATTCCCATTATTTTGCAAGTTGGACCATTTTGCCCCTGGTCCAATTCAACTGTCCAGTTGAAAAGTGATTTTTTGCCTTGGCCATTTTTGGAAAAATCCAATTATGCACCCTCAAAGTACATGTCAAATGGAGTTTGTGCATATAAAGAACTTGCAATTTGGACAAAGTATGTGGAAATTATGACCTCCTGATTACAGGTCATTTTTGAAATTCACTGAGCCCTAATTTCCAAACCATACATTGGATTTTCAAGTTCTTGGACTTTTTGGAAAGGTGAGAACAAGATCTACAACTTTCATGTTGAGAAAATTTTCATTTGAAGCTTCCTTGACACGTGGTCTTGAAGTCAAAAACTTTCCATTTTTGGAAACTTCAGTTACAAGTCACTTTCTATTTTTGGCAGTTTTTGTCCTGACTTGATTTTCTTCATTCTTAAGCTTTGAGATGTCTTTTAACACTTGTTCCAACATGAATGAAGTGTCTTCAACTCATTTCCACCTCCAAATCCATCAGATCATGTACAGTTGACCATAGTTGACTTTTCATCTGACAGATGAATCAGGCAATGCATAGATCAAACTGAGCCCCAATCTCCAACTGAAATGGCTCAAGGGTGATACCCTAGCCTCAATAAGCACAATATAATCACAAAATGAACCCCATAACCATCAGAAACCTCATCTCCTGATCCAGCCCTGATTGGCCCAGCACAACTGATTAGGGTTGACCAGTGGTCAAAACCCTAATCTCAAGGAATCTTCTTCAATCTCTTGATGACATCCCACCATGATGATGATGATGTATCACTTCAATCAAGATGAAGATCAACATCCATGGAGAATCATGAAACCCTAATTCACAGCCCAATCCTCAGATGGCCATGATCAGTCAATAAAACCCTGGGCTTGCACCCTCTAACTTCCTCATCTTCTGATCAAGACTTGGGAAGATGGCTTGCACAATGTAACCACATGCCATGCAATATGAAATGCCTAATGACCTAAAATGATATGTACAATGTTAATGCTAGTCCCAAGAGAGGAGGGCAAATTTTGAGGTGTTACAGATATGATGAGAGTCCTATTCCAGTTCTTCGATCCTAAACATCATTGCTTCACATTCCCAGATTATCAGTTGGTGCCCACATTAGAAGAATTTTCCCAGCTGCTTGGGATACCTATTCTTGATCAAATACCTTTCAGTGGTTTAGAAAAGATTCCGAGGTCCGAAAAAGTTGCCGCAGCTTTACACATGACAAAGTCAGATATTGAAGCTAATTGGGTAACAAGAAGTGGAGTTAAGGGTTTACTTGCCAAATTTCTGATGAATAAGGCCCGAGAATTCTTAAAAGTCATGAATGTCCATGCTTTCGAGGAGATTCTAGCATTACTAATCTATGGTTTGGTGTTATTCCCTAATCCAGATCAATTCATAGATATGAATGCTATTCAGATATTTCTCGCTCGTAACCCTGTGCCTACCTTGCTCGGCGACATTCTGCATTCCCTTCACACTCGTACTATGAAGAGGCAAGGGACTCTCATGTGCTGCATACCTTTATTATCCAGGTGGTTTATTTCGCACCTTCCTCAGTCAGTCTTGAAGAATGAGCAAAGTTTGAGATGGTCTCAAAGGATAATGTCGCTCTCCCACTCAGACATCCGTTGGTGTCCTCATTTCAAAGAAAACAATATCATCATTGACCGTTATGGAGAATTCCCTAATGTACCACTCATGGGGATAAGAGGAGGTATTACTTATAATCCTGCTTTAGCCCTACGTCAGTTTGGTTGTGCTCGAAGAGATGGTCCACATGAAATAATTATACAAGGCACGGTGTTTGACTATGATAACGATTCCCAAGGTCTCCGTCAAAGATTTGTGCGAGCTTGGGGCATGGTGAAAAGAAGTACTTTAGGACAGAAAAACTCTATTCCTATGGAACCTTATCTCAGATGGGTCCGCACAAGAGCTCGTGAACTTGTCATGCCATATCTGGCAGTCGGACCACTGATTGTTGAACCAGAAGCTGAAGGAGGTACTCCTCAGATCGTTCCTTATCCAGATATGCCTACCGATGTTGAAGAGTTAAAGAAGTCCTGGATCCAGTTGAGAGAGGAAAGGGATACTTTTGAAGCCCAGTTCTGTGCTACAAGGAAGAAGGTGTTAGAGCTCACCGGCCAGCTTAATGAGGAACGAAGACTCAATACATATCTTCGCCCAAAAAGAAGCCGTCCCTGGGAGACCTGAGCTTTTATTGTATTTTACTTCTTATTATAATGAATATTAATCAAATATTATTAATAAAAGTGGCTTTATTTTTTGGTAGTTTATGCAAAATTAAATTCCAAAAGTCCTTGAAAACATTTCATACATTGCATAGCATAACATGACATTGCATAACAGGTACTCTAAAAGGATCAGTATTCTCACGGTTTTCCTTCAAACAGAAAAATGGACCTCGAACAAACTGTCAAAGATCTCCAGGCTCAGAATGCTCAACTCCAGGAGATGATCTTGAACTTATCCAAGGGGCAGGAGGAACTAAAGACTCTCTTGCTCAAGAAGAAAAAGGACAAGAAATCTGTGAGGCACATTAACCCGGGAAGAAGGCAGTTTACGAAGATCAATATGACTTTAGCACAAGCACTGCAGGGTATGCTAAAAGTAAATTTAATTACCCTCAGAGATCCTCCTGCAAAACCCAACACTACTTCTCCTCGTTATAATCCCAACGCCAGGTGTGCCTATCACTCCGATAGCCCCGGGCATGATACGAATGATTGCTGGTCGCTGAAGAACAAGATTCAGGATATGATCGACGTTGGGGAATATGAATTTGATCCTCTGGATATTCCTAATGTCATCACTGCTCCTATGCCCGATCATGACAAGACTGTTAATGCTGTAGAAGATGTGAATAGCGATTGCAACTTGGATAATTGGAAGGCTGAAGACACTATTCCAACTTCCGTTAGTCAGAAGTAATTGTTTGTTGTTTATTCAATGTATCAAATTTGGTTAAATGTTTTGTCATTCTCATAAGCATATTCATATTCAATAAATCAATGGACTTTTTGCATTCAAATATTGCGCTCTTTATCTTTCCTGTCATTTTTCAAATAAGCTATGCTTTCTTGCACACACTCACGTAACAAATTGCGTATCCACATCCACTCTGGATCCTGTTGATAATAGTTCTGCTACTGTTCATTATGACTTCGAAAATCCGATCTACCAAGCCGAAGATGGAAGTGAGGAAGATTGTGAAGTACCTGAAGAACTTGCCAGACTGTTACTGAAAGAAGAAAGGACTATACAGCCGCATGAGGAGTCAATTGAAACTGTCGATCTGAGTACTAAAAGTAGACAAGAAAGAAGTCAGAAGCCTCTTGGGGCACTTGAATTACATTGCCCGGTTTATATCCTACTTGACTGCTACTTGCAAACCTATCTTCAAATTACTGAGGACAGTCAAGAGATGATGAATGTCAGGAAACTTTTGATAAAATCAAGAAGTGTCTCCAAGAACCTCCAATTCTGACACCACCAGTTGAAGGAAGACCTCTAATCATGTATTTGACCGTGTTAGAAAATCCAATGAGGTGTGTTGGGGCAACATGACGAGTCTGGTCGAAAAGAGCATGCCATATACCGCCTTAGCAAAAGGTACCGACTGTGAAACAAGATACTCATAGCTCGAGAAAGCTTGCTGCGCTTTGGCTTGGGCTGCTCGCCGACTAAGACAGTACATGTTGAATCATACCACTTTATTGATTTCTAAGATGGGTTCTATCAAATATCTATTCGAGAAACTTGTTGTCTCCTGAAAGAGTTATCACTGATAATAGTGCTAATTTGAACAACAAGATGGTTACTGCACTCTGCACGCGGTTCAAAATAAAACACTCTAATTCTTCTCCGTACCGGCCAAGGATGAACGGCGCCGTGGAGGCTGCTAACAATGTCCAACAGCTTATACAAAAGATGACAGTAATGTACAAAGACTGGCATGAGATGTTACCATTTGCTTTTCATGACTATCGCACTTCAATACGCACTTCGACAGGGGCAGCTCCGTTCTCTTTAGTCTATGGAATGGAAGCCATCTTACCAGTGGAAGTTCAGATTCCCTCGCTAAGAATCATGAAAGAGGCGGGCTTAGATGAAGAGGAACGGATTCAGACTCGACTCGATCAGATAAATTTGATTGAAGAGACTCGCGGCTGTTTGTCATAGGCAGATATATCAGAAACGCATGACCCAGGCATTCAACGAAAGGGTCAAGCGACAAGTGTATCAAATTGGCGACTTGGTAATCAAGCGTATCGTGCTACCGCAAACTGATCCCAGAGGCAAATGGACTCCCACGTACAAAGGGCCATTTGTAGTTAGGAAGGTATTCTCTGGTGGAGCCATGATACTTGCTACAGTGGATGGCGAAGATTTCCCGCATCCCGTGAACGCGGACATAGTTAAAAAATACTACGCATGAAAAAGACCCGCTAGATCGACGTATCTAGGCAAAAGTAAGGGCATCCCGACGAACCAAAAGGGGTCGGGCAAAAATTAGGGATATATATAAAAAAAAATGTACACCCGGCAAGTCGAAAACCTGAAAAGGTGGCTTGGGCAAAAAAGGGTATCCTGGTGGACTGAAAACCTGAAAAGGCGGTCCAGGCAAAAATTAGGGATTAAAGCGTATGACTATGTCCCGTTCTCAGTCAACTTTCATCCAAGTTCAAGGGACTGACCAAGCCAATCACTTCTATCCGACAGCAGGGGATGAGATGCTTGAAGACATAATGGCAGTAGTAGACTTAAAATCAATAGGACTTTTTCTGCATAGCTTTCTCTTTGTTTTTGACAATTTCCTCTTACTAGGATTTCTGTCTCCTTGTACACAATTTGCCTGTTTATAGGCCTTCTTTCAAAAATCAATACAACCCTCTTTCAAAAAAGATGCTTTTGTTTTTTACTTTTCTGTTTTGGTTGCGTAAATGTCCATTGATTTAATTTGAATTAATATGTGCATTTGAATATGACCAATGTTTACCAAAATACATGCATAGAATAGCAATAGCAATTACTACCCTACTTCAGGATCAAGGAAAAGGTCTAATCATGCTTCCAATGAATCCACTACCAATTCTCTTCCCCCCAGCAAGCCTGTTTTTTTTCCCAGAAGAAGTTGGCAGTATTCCCCGGCACAGCCAGCTATTCCCCAACAGAGGTCGGCATCATCAGACAGATTGATCATCTCATCCATCCCCAGCCAGGCTCTGTTGAATATCTCTACCATCAGACAGAAATCAGAACCCCCAGCCGAGAGAGGGTCCTCAACACGAATATCTCCAATCAGTAGATGGGGATTTATTTTCCCCAGTAGAGTCCCCAAGCAGAACTTCTCATACGCATAACTCATTCATTGCATCATTTCACAGCATACGCATGCATACAACATTCGCATTTATTTTCGAAAGCATAAAACATCTCATGCATCATGACATGGCATAAAGCTAACTTTTCTTTGCAGGTTAATTATCCTCCTGATATAGTCAAAGTAAAAGGCTCATTCAGGCAGACGCCTTTATCAATCACAGACAAGATTCAGATACATATTCCAGATGCAATTCATGGGAACATTCATTCTGACAACACTTCGACATCCTCCTAGCGATGGCATCTTTAAGCCCATCCCAGACATTTATTGCAAGTACAACGTATACAGATACAGCCTAACATACGGTTCATTCTGATTCAGCTCAACATATGACTCCTTCAACTCAGATACGATCTAACAGACGATCCATTCTGACCCTCAACAACTCAGATACGATCTAGCGTACGATCCATTCTGACCTTCTTCAACTCAAGTACAGTCTAATGCACGACCAAGTTAGACCTTCATCTGACCAGATGCTACCTACGGACAGGTACATTTCTGGATGGTAGTCCAGTATACGGCTACTCCCTTTCCCAGATGCTACCTTCGGACAGGTACATTTCTGGATGGTAGTCCAGTATACGGCTACTCCCTTTCCCAGATGCTACCTTCGGACAGGTACATTTCTGGATGGTAGTCCAGTATACAGCTACTCCCTTACTCAGATGCTACCTTCGGACAGGTACATTTCTGAATGGTAGTCTAGTATGCGGCTACTCCCTTTCCCAGATGCTACCTTCGGACAGGTACATTTCTGGATGGTAGTCCAGTATACGGCTACTCCCTTTCCCAGATGCTACCTTCGGACAGGTACATTTCTGGATGGTAGTCTAGTATACGGCTACTCCCTTTCCCAGATGCTACCTTCGGACAGGTACATTTCTGGATGGTAGTCCAATATACGGCTACTCCCTTTCCCAGATGCTACCTTCGGACAGGTACATTTCTGGATGGTAGTCTAGTATACGACTACTCCCTTTCCCAGATGCTACCTTCGGACAGGTACATTTCTGGATGGTAGTCCAGTATACGGCTACTCCCTTTCCCAGATGCTACCTTCGGACAGGTACATTTCTGGATGGTAGTCCAGTATACAGCTACTCCCTTACTCAGATGCTACCTTCGGACAGGTACATTTCTGAATGGTAGTCTAGTATGCGGCTACTCCCTTTCCCAGATGCTACCTTCGGACAGGTACATTTCTGGATGGTAGTCCAGTATACGGCTACTCCCTTTCCCAGATGCTACCTTCGGACAGGTACATTTCTGGATGGTAGTCTAGTATACGGCTACTCCCTTTCCCAGATGCTACCTTCGGACAGGTACATTTCTGGATGGTAGTCCAGTATACGGCTACTCCCTTTCTCAGATGCTACCTTCGGACATGTACATTTCTGAATGGTAGTCTAGTATACGGCTACTCCCTTACTCAGATGCTACCTAGTGTACGGTACATTTCTGAAGTGTAGTCTAGTGTACGACTACTCCCTTTTACCATCAGATTCAGCCTACTGGACGGCTTATTCTGCAACTCAGATTCGATTTAATGTACGATCCATTCTGAGCTCCAGCAACTCCAATGCGGTCTAACGTACGACCCATTCGGATCCTCAACTACTCAGATGCTACCTAGTGTACGGTACATTTCTGAAGTGTAGTCTAGTGTACGACTACCCCTTTCATCATCAGATTCAGCCTAACGGACGGCTCTCTCTTCAACTCAGATACGATCTAGCGTATGGTCCATTCTGATCCTTTATCCCCAACAGCATATGACACACTCCGACTCCCCAGCGAAGTCGGCAGCCTAATGGATGACTCATTATTCGGTCTAATGTACGACCCAGTGTGGCACCCATGTCTTCAAATTGGCCTAATGTACGGCTCGATCTGAAGCTTTCGTCATCAAACCTCCCGGATGGCATCTTTAAGCCCATCTCCATCAAGACCAACTGTCGATCCTCAAGTGCAAATTTTTGGGGCATTCTAGTGTTCAATAATCTTCCACCTCCAGACCACGAATGGCATACACGCCATCCTAACTCTCTCGGTTCAAGAATATTGAACAGGGGCAGCTGTCATACCCCAAAATTTACCCATCATTTTTCCTGAAAAAAAAAAAAAAAAAAAGAAAAAAAGAAAAAAATTTTATTTAATTAATTAATTAATTAATTAATTAAATAATTAAAATAAATAAATAAATAAAATATAACAAATTATTTTGGACTTGGGTCTCCCTCATTCCAAGCCCATTACCCACAAAATTAGTCTATAAATACTGAAGTTTCAGTAGAGGAAAAGGACTTGGAGTTAGACTTAGAGTTTACACTGGGAGATTCACTGGAGAAAGAAGGAAGAGAAGCAAAACACTCTGAGGTTTCCTTGGAACAAAACCTTGAGGAAAAAGAAAGAGAGAGAACAGAGAAGGACGGATAGAAACTTTGGCATAGGAACCCTGCCAACCCGGAGAATTCAGAATAAAGAAACCCTGAAGGCAGCTCATCCGCCCCGAAGCCATCGCCGCCCAATTCCCGCCGCCTAACTCATTCCGATACCACAAGTGGTCAATCCCTTCAACCTTGAATTGGCAAACAGGTTTGCATATCTCTATTGTTTATACTTTCAATTGGCCATATCTACACATATAATGCATCATGATTAAATGTTGATATATAATTTGCTTTCTTATGTGAATTTAAATATGCCTGAATACCCTGAATGTTTGACCATGCTGTTCCTGTGATAAAATGCCATAAAGTTCAAGGTTCCTAACATGGGGCTGTTTTTCTCAAAATTCGAAATCCGTGGCCGTTCGCCTGGCCTTCGCTAGGCGAGGCAGAGGCGAACGAGACAGTACCTGATTTTTCTAGTCTGTTTTTTTTTATGTTTTTATCATAGCCATGCATTATTCATCCTATCCTATTTACTGTTGCGATATTTTTCCGGTGTAATCTTCGATTGCACCCTGATTTGGTATTCTGACATGTTTCTTTTTGAGCTTCGAAAAGGTTCACATATCCCAGGAAAAGGTTATTGGCTAGGTATTCCACTTTATTTGTGGGATACCCTTGTGGAGTTTTCACCCTAAATTACCTAATTAATTTTGATGTATTAATTTTAATGTATTAATTTTAATGTATTAATTTTAATGTATTAATTTTAATGTATTAATTTTAATGTATTAATTTTAATGTATTAATTTTAATGTGGGAGAATTCCTCCTAATCACCTAATTAATTGTAAAACTTTGCCTTTGAATAAGTGATCTTGGACCTCTCTTTGTTGCCTTACGATTACGATATTACGGTCATGTCCCGCGAATGTGGGGATACCCTTAGCAAAGACCCTTCGGTTAAATCATCATAAAATAAATTATAGTCCCTCGGATGTTGCCTTCGAATATACAACTTTGTCCCTCGATGACCCTCCGATGTTGCCTACGATTAAATGATGATAGTCCCTTCGAATGCTAAGGTATCCTCATAACTGTTGCCTTCAATGACCAATCGATGACCCTACGATGACCCTTTTACATCCAAAGGATAAAACTACTTATTTCTCAATAATAAGGACAGTTTTACCCTCATAAGGATAGGAAATGCCCGTAAAGACCTTGGGTCGGTATAACTCTTAATTGCTGGCTCACAACTTAAAACACTTTTTCGCACCTCACACCTTTCAAAATACCTTTAGAAAATCACCACTTGGTATACATTCATACTAGAATCATTACCGAGTTATATTTTTCTAAACAATTTTCAAAACTAAACGAGATAACCACTTTGTATACATTCATACAAGAATCATTACAAAGTTAAATTCTCTTTTCAAAACAATTTTCCAAACAATTCACAAACACTTTTTTTAGACAAAAATAATATAAGTGATCGAGCAATTAAGAGCCCATGGATAACCATGGATACAAAGGGTGCTAACACCTTCCCTTTGTATAATGTACCTCCCGAACCCAAAATCTAAATTAAGGTCTTTCCTGTTCTTTTTCACCTTTCCTTATTGGATAAAAGAAAAGTCGGTGGCGACTCTTGCTAACCGCGACATTGCGATTAAAACCACAAAAAGTCCAGTTCACCGTATGACAATGAGTATGACCATGATAGGTGCCAGGTGTGCACTATCAATGAGAGAGGATGCCGTCAGGTGAAAAGGGACATCCAAGAGATGATAGATCAAGGGATGATTGAGATACTTCAGAATCATAATGAGGATGAAGTTGATGTAATTACTCATGTGTTTAAAATTCCTGAGCCTGTTGTCATCAGGTATGATGGTAGGAAGAAGAAGGTATCATCAACTCTTGTGATTAAGCCAGCGGGTCCTGTCCCGTATGTATCAAACAAAGTTGTTCCCTATCGATACACTGCAGCCATGCTAGAGGATGGAAAGGAGGTGTCGTTGCCCTCAACTTCTATGGTGAGCATTTCAGATGTCAGTGGAGTGACCCGTAGTGGTCGTGTTTTCTCGGCCCACCCGAAATCCCATGAAGATGTCATGAAGAGAACTGTTGTTAATCCTACCGGTCCCGTGGGGACTTCTTCTTCAAACGATTTTGTTCCTAATGTGAAAGGTGTTGACCCTGTTGCTGTTAAGAATAATAATACTCCTATCCTGGTCGGCCAGTCTGGCATTTTGAAAGAGGATGGTGATGAGATGCTGAGGCTCATCAAAATGAGTGAATATAATGTTGTTGATCAGCTGCTACAAACTCCATCAAAGATATCTGTCTTATCTTTGTTGATGAATTCTAAGCCACACCGCGAAGCACTACAAATGGTGTTGGACGTGGCATACATGGATAACGATGTCACCATAGAGCAGTTTGATAGCATTGTCACAAATATAACCGCTTGCAACAATTTGAGCTTATGTGATGCTGATCTTCCCGAGGAGGGAAAAGACCACAATTTGGCTTTATACATATCTATGAACTGTAAAGAGGATGCCTTGTCCAATGTGTTGGTCGACACAGGGTCATCCCTTAATGTGTTGCCAAAATCCACTCTTACTAAGCTTGCATATCAGGGGCCTCCCATGAGGCAGAGTGGAGTGGTTGTGAAGGCGTTTGATGAATCGCGCAAAACTGTGATCGGTGAATTAGAACTCCCGATCAAGATTGGACCTAGTGATTTCCATATCACTTTCCTGGTCATGGATATTCATCCGTCTTACAGCTGTTTGCTGGGCAGACCATGGATTCACGAGGCAGGCGCCGTGAGATCCACCCTACACCAAAAGTTGAAGTTCGTGAAGAACAAAAAGTTGGCGGTGATAAGGGGAGAGAAGGCTCTCTTGGTCAGTCATTTATCCTCCTTCTTCTATATTGATGCTGAGGATGAGGTTGGGACTCCGTTCCAAGCCTTATCTATTGTTGAGCCTTCAAGGAAAGGACTTTCTTCATTTGTCTCCTATAAGGATCCGAAGTTGGGCATTGAGCATGGTGCAACTACTGGTTTGGGGAAAATGATCAAGTTGGAAGATAACAAGTCCCGGGCTAGCATTGGGTACTCTTCTGGTGTTTCTAATGATCTTGGGTTATTCCAGAGTGGAGGTTTCATCCACATTGTTGAAGATCAGGAAGCTGCTGCCATTGTTGAAGATGATGAAGAGGAAGACCTTGGCAACTTTGTCATACCCGGAGGAATCTGCAATAATTGGGTTATTTATCCATAAGTTAACGTAATGTGTTCATTTTGTTTAAAAACCCTTCTCCCATGCCAAAAGGAGAAGTGAAGACATTGTTGGCATAATTTGATTAATTTGATGATATTCATTCAATAATCACCTGTTAAATGTTTGTTTTTTTCAAATTATTTTTCCTTTTTTCTTTTTGCATGAAACTGGTGATCACCATAAAACCCTAAAAAAAGAAAAAAAAGAGAAAAAAATCAATCTTTTCATCTGCATAATGATTTGCCTTGTTTGAATTCTAAAATCTCTTTTATACTCGAAATCATTATGCAGGTTAATCAAACCCATTGAACATAATGATCCAACACCATCTCCCAACTTTGAGTTCCCTGTATTTGAGGCAGAAAAAGATGATGTTGAAGAGATTCCTGATGAGATTACCCGTTTGCTTGAGCTCGAGGAGAAGATCATTCAGCCACATCTTGAGAATCTGGAAACAATCAACTTGGGGTCTGAAGACTACATTCGTGAAGTGAAGATTGAGGCACTCCTTGAAGAGTCTGTTAAGAAGGGGTTGATTGAGTTGCTACGAGAATATGTCGACGTCTTTGCCTGGTCATATGAAGACATGCCTGGTCTAGATACTGATATCGTGCAACATTTCTTGCCTTTAAAGCCTGAGTGTGTGCCTGTAAAGCAAAAGCTCAGAAGAACTCATCCTGATATGGCAGTGAATATTAAAGAAGAAGTTCAGAAGCAAATTGATATGGGGTTTCTGGTGACTTCTACATATCCTCAATGGGTGGCCAATATTGTGCCCGTTCCTAAGAAAGACAGAAAAGTTCGAATGTGTGTGGATTACGTGACTTGAATAAAGCTAGTCCAGAAGATGATTTTCCTCTACCACACATTGATATGTTGGTAGACAATACAACTAACTTCAATGTCTTCTCATTTATCGACGTATTTTCCGGCTATAATCAGATTAAAATGGCACCCGAGGATATGGAGAAAACAACATTCATCACACCTTGGGGAACATTCTGTTATCGAGTGATGCCCTTCGGTTTGAAGAACGCCGGAGCCACGTATCAACGCGCTATGACTACCTTGTTTCATGATATGATGCACAAGGAGATTGAGGTATATGTTGATGATATGATTGCAAAGTCGAAAACGGAAGTTGAACATGTAGAACACTTGTTGAAGCTTTTCCAGCGTTTGAGGAAGTATAAGCTCCACCTAAATCCGAACAAGTGTACATTTGGAGTCCGTTCCGGAAAGTTATTGGGCTTTATTGTCAGCGAAAGAGGTATTGAAGTTGATCCTGCCAAGGTCAAAGCAATACAAGAGATGCCTGTGCCTAAAACTGAGAAGCAAGCCTGAGGTTTTCTTGGCCGCTTGAATTACATTTCGAGATTTATATCCCACATGACTGGCACATGTGCGCCTATATTCAACCTCCTCCAGAAAGATCAACGTCATGATAGGACCGAAGATTGCCAAAAGGCCTTTGACAGTATCAAAGAGTATTTGTCTGAACCTCCGGTTCTGTCTCCGCCTGTTGAAGGGAGACCATTGATTATGTACTTGACTGTGCTTGATGATTCCATGGATTGTGTCCTTGGTCAACAAGATGAATCAGGAAAGAAAGAATACGCCATATACTACTTAAGTAAGAAGTTTACTGACTGTGAGTCTCGGTACTCAATGCTTGAGAAGACATGCTGTGCTTTGGCTTGGGCTGCTAAGCATTTACGCCAGTATATGTTGAATCATACGACTTGGTTGATATCCCAAATGGATCCAATCAAGTATATTTTTGAGAAGCCTGCTTTAACTAGGAGGATTTCCCGTTGGCAGATGTTGTTATCTGAGTATGATATTGAGTATCGAGTTCAAAAAGCTATTAAAGGTAGTATCTTGGCTGACCACTTGGCGCATCAACCAATTGAAGATTATCAGTCTGTGCAATACGACTTCCATGATGAGGAGATTCTGTATTTGAAGATGAACGATTGTGATGAGCCTACGCTCGATGAAGGGCCAGAGCCTGGTTCCCGATGGGGTATGGTGTTCGATGGCACTAATAATCAGTATGGAAATGGTATTGGGGCAGTGATTATTACTCCTCAAGGAACACATTTTCCTTTTACAGCAAGGCTAACTTTCAAATGCACGAATAATATGGCAGAGTATGAGGCTTGTATTATGGGTTTGGAAGAATGTATTGATCTTAGGATCAAACATCTTGATGTTTATGGTGATTCGACCCTTATTGTTAATCAGATTAAGGGTGAATGGGAGACGGATCAACCTGGCCTCATCCCATACAAAGATTATGCGAGGAGGATTTCAACTTTGTTTACTAAGGTTGATTTCCATCATATTCCTCGAGATGAGAATCGGATGGCGGATGCTCTTGCTACGCTTGCTTCAATGATTATGGTGAAGTATTGGAATGAAGTCCCCAATATTATTGTGATGCGCCTGGATAGACCAGCTCACGTGTTTGTAGTTGAAGAAGTGAAAGATGATAAGCCGTGGTATTTTGATATCAAGTGTTTTCTTCAGAATCAGACTTACCCGCCTGGGGCATTTGTTAAAGATAAGAAGACTTTGAGGAGATTATCTGGCAGTTTCTACCTTAATGGTGATGTGCTTTACAAGAGGAATTTTGACATGGTTCTGCTTAGATGCGTGGATAGACACGAAGCAGACCTGTTGATGACTGAAATCCATGAGGGTTCATTTGGTACTCATTCCAATGGACATGCTATGGCTAATAAGATGTTTAGAGCAGGCTACTATTGGTTGACAATGGAGTCTAACTGCTGCAAATATATGAAGAAATGCCACAAGTGTTAGATTTATGCGGACAAGATTCATATTACCCCCACACTTCTGAATGTTATTTCCTTACCATGGCCTTTCTCCAATTGGGGAATTAACATGATTGGCATGATTGAACCTAAGGCGTCAAACGGTCACCGTTTTATTCTCGTAGCTATTGATTACTTTACCAAGTGGGTTGAAGCGACATCATATGCGAATGTGACCAGGAAGGTGGTTGTAAAGTTTATAAAGAATCAACTCATATGCCGATATGGTGTGCCAGACAAGATCATTATTGATAATGGATCTAACTTGAACAACAAGATGATGAAAGAACTGTGTAGTGAGTTCAAGATTGCACATCATAATTCTTCTCCCTATAGACCCAAGATGAATGGGGTTGTTAAAGCTGCTAACAAAAACATCAAAAATATTATCCAGAAGATGGTTGTTACATACAAAGATTGGCACGAGATGTTGCCATTTGCTTTGCATGGTTATCGTACATTCGTCCGCACTTCAACAGGGGCAACCCCTTTCTCTCTTATATATGGCATGGAGGTTGTGCTCCCCGTGGAGGTTGAGATCCCATCAATGAGAGTCTTGATGGAAGCCAAGTTGACTAAGGCTGAGTGGGTTTAGAGTCGTTATGACCAGTTAAACTTGATAGAAGAGAAGAGATTGACTGCCTTGTGCCATGGTCAGTTATATCAGCAAAGGATGAAGAAAGCTTTTGATAAGAAGGTCAAGCCTCGTGTGTTTCGAGAAGGTGACCTCATGCTCAAGAAAGTCTTGTCATTCATGCCCGATTCCAGGGGCAAGTGGACTCCAAACTATGAAGGTTCATATGTTGTTAAAAGAGCCTTTTCAGGCGGTGCTTTGTTGCTTACAACTATGGATGGGGAGGATTTCACTCGTCTTGTGAATTTAGATGCAGTCAAGAAATACTTCGCCTAAAAATAAAAACAAAATAGCTCGCTAAGTTGAAAACCTGAAAGGGTGGCTTAGGCAAAAATGAGTGTCTCTGTGGATTGAAAACCCGAAAGGGCGGTCCAGGAAAAAGTTAGAGACATGAATATACATATCCCGCTAGATTGAGTACCTCACCCTGGGGCAATCTAGGCAAAAATTAGGGATTTGGCAAGTAACTGCATTCTGATAAGACTTTGTTCTACAATTGTCGTATATCAAAGATTCTCGCTCAGTCATCGTCAACTGAAGCTTCAAATACATTAGATTCAGAGTTGGTGGAGAAACGGTCATTATGTTCAATGTATCCCTTTTCCATGTATATCACCAATTTCAAATTTGTAAAGATCCATGGAGTCTCGCCATTTGCGGACTACCATGCCATCAAATAATTTTGAGCCTTTATCCAATTTGCACTCTTATTTGTTTCTGTTTAACAAATGTTTGCATGTTTTTAACTGATGAATATCATTGTTTTAAACGAATAAAGTTTTAAAAACTGTTTTAAACAAAATGAACATTCACAAAGCCTAAAAGGATAAATGGAATGTCTTCAGTGCTTTCCCAAGGATAGTACGATTTCCAAAAGGTAAGATTCTGGCATGTTTGTATCCTCTTCATTAGCTTTCAGTTGTTTCCTCAGCAAGAAGTTGTCTAGAGCAGTCGGTGAAGGGCTTGTTCCCCTTTTCATCCCCATCATGACACGTGTTGACGAAGGATTCATTTTTGATCCCCTCAGCCAAGGCAGTTTCCTTTGAGGGTTGCCTACAGTTCATCCCCTGCAGGTTTGTTTGACCCGAGTTTGATAATATGTATCCCCTCCGTGTTTGAAGATTTATTCTAAGTATTGAGGGATGAGGAGGAAGATGTGTTGTTTCCTTCCCCAGCGGAGCAAATTGTTCTTTCTCCCCTTAGCAGAGATGTCTCTTCAGTAGTTAGAAGGGAGTGTTTTGATTGATGGGTATCTGTTTGGCGATTGTTCCCCACGGAGTTTCACCTCATTCCTTTATAAGTTCCCCACTAGAGTTTCTTCTACGACGGATCTTATTTGAATTCAACAACTTGTCCTTGAGAATTGATTGGAAAATCCCCGACAGTCGGAAGTTATGACTTTGCATGTCCCCACCTGTGATCGGTGTCTTCCAGCATTTGATGCATCCCCACCAGAGCTGAGTTCTCTTGAAGGCCTTGCCCTCCTTTTTGGGAGGTTGCGCCAGATGTCCGTCTGTGGCTCTTGAGCCTGTTTGTGTTAGATTTGTTTGTTTGTCAGCATTAATCATACACAAATCACGCATATGCATGCATAATCATAGCATTCAGATATTCATGATGCATTCTTTGCCATATATCTTTGCTTGTTATCTCCTGCTATTCGTAAAATATTCTTCCCCAATCAGATGTTTGTGTCTGATCTCTCCATATATAGTCAGCCCCATAGGCAGAAAGTGTCTATCTTTCCTTCTTTATTCCCCACTGAGTTATGTCCTCATGGATGACTATTGTTTCAGTATTCCACCCCAATTATGTATCGGTTTGGAATTATTCCCCTGAGTTATATCCTTATCGGGTCGAGTCTTGTTTAATTGTGTCTTTCTGGTTTGTTCCTAGACTGACTCCTTTCTTGTCATACCCTGCAGTTCCATGTGGTTCAGTTGTTCAATTGCAACCGGTAATTGTTCACCTTCTTCCCCAACGGTTTTCTAAGGTTTTCTACCCAGTAACCGGTAGATGTAATCCCCTATTTGTTGGTTATCTATGCGCAGTAGTTGGTATTGATATTCCTTCGTTTTCGAGAATACCACCCAGTAACCGGTGATATATCTCCTGGATGATTGCTCTTGTCAGGAAATTTATCCCTTGCGAGTCATCTTTCATTTACTCTTGTTTGGTAATGATTGTTTCTCCTTCTGATTGGTCATCATTTTATACCCAGTAACCGGTATCCCGATGTCCTTTCTTTTCGGTCGATTTATCCTTCATTAACCCAGTAACTGGTTGTGGATAATCTTCCATGCAAGTATGTTATCTACATCACGGCGGTAATAGATAATATATCTCATGCGCTCTTCAGTCGAAGTCTTCTTCTTCCCTAGTCGAGTAAGATTCGTATTTCCTTGTGGAATCGAATGCCCATCCTGTAAGTCAAATTTGTTTTTTCATCCCTCCTTTCGGATGATGAGTGTCTTGGATATGTTCCCAATTCCCGCCTGGTTGGTCACCTATTATATTCCTAATAACCGGTATCCTTGGTGTTCCTTCCTTCTACTCCCTATTATGGCTTTTGTCCCTTGTGGAGTCATATTTTCCTGAGTTGAGATGTGCCTTTTGGGTCCTCCTCAGATGTTTCGGATGATCGATATCTCTCACCCTTATACCGGTCTTAGATATTCTTTCTCCCTGAGTGTGTTGTTCTCTCACCCAGTAACCGGTGTTTTAATAACATGTCTCCCTTTGAGTTTATTACCCAGTAATCGGTAATATCTCGTTGTTTCTTCCTCAGCTGAGTCCTTTGTAGACATCCCCGTCTGAGTCCGAATACATGCTGTATTGGCATATTCCCCAATACATGCATCTTTGCGTCAGCTCGAGTCTTTCCATCGATTTATTTTCGTGGAATCTCTTCGTGTCTCCCAGCAAGTTTTCAAGTCGTGGCCTGCTCACGTGTTTTTACTTTTCCCCAGAGTCTCTGTCTCCCTAGTGAGTGAATTACTCCTATGGGTTTTCAGTTTCTCCTGATTTCTTTTCCTTTGTGGCAATTATTCACCATGAAGATTTTATTTTGCATGCATACATTTGCATCATGAGGTCTCTTAGGGACCAAAATTCGTCTCTTTGTTATTATTTAAGCCCATTATACCTCGTCGATACGAATATTTTAACCTTCATATCTCCGGCTAGAATGAACTTAAATAGGGGAATATGTAAGACCCCAATTTTGACCCTAAGATCCCTCATGGCCTCATATTATTGCACAAGTGCATTGCCTCAAGGATCATAGTTTGTTTGGCTCCTTACGTCTAGGATTGGGACTTGAGTGAATGGTTTGAGACCACCAAGCATGCTTGTATTGTGTTATGGTTTTTCTTATTTTGATTATTAACTAAAAGCATAAAGATATGTCACTAACTCTTTTTGTTTTGAAGCTCAAGTGATCATGTGCTCCCATGCTCCTAGGAGGCTCCTAAGCTCAATGATATGGCTAGATGAAGATGAGAAAAAGCATGACAATGGTCCACAAGGTTCCTAATCATCATATATGTCTCCCAAGAATCTCAATTTGCCAATTTGATCAAGATAACCCAAAGGGCATGAGGATTGTTTCCCAGGGAAACCCTAATTTCATTGTGCTTTGGTTGTGCCTTGCTCATGAAGCAACCTCAACCTATGATCTAATTTAATCAAGGGAAGTTCTTTCATTCATTATTTTATGCATATATAATCCTATTTAGGATCCTAAATCATTCATTCATCAAGATTGGAAGTTTGGCTTTGAGAAGTTGACCAGTCAAGTCATCTGACTAAACTGAGGATCACTAAGATACAAATTTTGATTTGTTTGTCAAACGAAGATAAACCCAAGAAAAACAATGTTCTTAAGAACCATATGAACAACTTTCATGTCCACCAAAGATCCATTTGCATCTTTGAAGGTCATCATTCATTTCAAAACATTATAGGTCATTTTGACTGAAACCCTAATTTTGGGTCAACTTCACAAGGACCTAACTTCCTTAAGTTTTATGATTTTGAGGTGAGACAAAATTATTTGGAAATATTAAGATGTTTACTTTAAATTTTATGTTGGACAAAACTTCATAATCCTAAAAGAAATACATGTGATAATACAAAACATTATAGGTCACTTTGGACCTAAGTCATTGAATTTGAAAAAGTGCCTAACTTCAAGTGCCCATAACTTTCTCATAAAAAATCTAAATGATGCAAAATGTGATTCTAAATTGATCATCTTGAAAGTATCTACAACTTTTATGTTTGAGGTTTCTTCATTTGAATCTTGCTTCATAGAGATAGAGGGGCTTGAAAATGCTTGCTTTTGGTTAAAATTTTCAAAGGGGAACTTAAACATGTTTTGTGCCCAAACTTTCACAGCCAGTTTTCATTAATTTTCAAATGTCAAATGAATTTTTTCCCAACATGACTTTTGTTCCTTATTTCAAGAGCTTTCCAACAATTACTCACATTACTTTTTTTATTTTCCATGTGTGAGTTTCGAAGAGCTTTCTTTTTATGTCCATTTTGGCATTTCATGATATAACTTGATGTGCAAGCTTGTGTAGTTCATTATGCACGTCCAATTCATTTCCAGTTGGTATCAACAAGGATTTGCACCCATCGTTGGGCCTTACATGCGCTTATACAGGCCCATGCAAGGAGAATTCAAATCCCATGCACACGAGGGAACTATGACTTGCAACCCTCTTCAGCTATAAATAGGAGCTCAATCTCACTCATTTGGAACCAAGTGGAGATCTGAATCGCTGCTGAATTGAAATCCCAACCCTCACTAAAGGAATTTTCAATTTTTTTTCTCTTTTTCAAGCTTGAAATTCAACATCATTAGTTGATTTTCAAAGCTCAATTCCTTAACCTATCATCTCCATCACACTTCCAGAGCAAAAGCAGATCAAGATCTTAGAGAATTCGTGGCATTTGAAGCTTCATTTCAGAGGTAGAACCTCAAACTTTTTTGATCTAGACCTTGCAATTCAATGTGATTTTCTTTGGTTTATGAGGTTTTCTGAAGTCCTCACACTTGAGGAAGGTCAGTGGTGGTCTTAATTGTTCAAATTGTGCTATTCCAGTTGACATACCATGATTTTCAAGCTCACATTTCTCTCTAAATAAGAAGAGTGAGGATGATCCATGGTTACAGTGGTGATGTACATCACCCAGGCTTCATTTTGATGTCCTTACATTTCATTTTCATTACAATTGTTTTTCCTGCGCGTGGTGGCCGGAAATGGTTAGATCACCAGAGAAGATGGTGGTTTCCACCACCATCCCCACGTATTTGCTTCATAGCCCTTGGATCGTGCCTAAACGTTATAATCATGGCCATTCCTTGTGATTACTTGTTTTAATGTCATGTGTTGCGCGCTTGACTTGAGATCACCATGCATCCGCGCCTCTGAGCCATTTGATCATGCCACATCAATTAATATATTGATCTGATGGCTGCTCTTTTTCCTATTATTCTTATTTTCTTTAATTTTTGTTAATTCCTTTTATTTTCAAAAATTCATAAATATTTTATTTGAAGTCACAAAAATATGAGACCAATGCCAAAAAAATTCTTGAAAAATCTAGTTTCATATTTTGATTTTTAATTATTTTTGTGACTTCATTTAATATATTTTGTGAATTATTTGATTTTTAATAGTTTTAATTCATTTTAAAATACCTTTTGATATTTAAAAAATCCAAAAGTATTTTCCTAACACCTATGGATCATGATAAATCAATGAAAAATAGTATCATCAATTTCTTATTTGATTTGAGATTTATTTGAGATTTTAGTTCATATTGTGTTATTTTTTTTTGTTCTTAATTGTTTTTAAATAGTTTCTGATTTCAAAAATTATTGAAAAAATTTGTCAAGGTTTGTTTGACCATGTTAGACCTATGAAAATTTAATTGGACTTATTGAAGTTGATTTAAATTAAATTTAAGGTTTTACCATACTTTGTTTATTTTATTTTGCATTTTATTTAATTCAAAAAATACCAAAAAAATATGGTTGACTTGTTGACTTGTGATCTTCATTTCTTTTCTGTTTCGCATTGATTGATGATGACTTGGTTCACATTTGATCAATTGAGTTTGATGCTTGAATTCTTTTTTCCCTCCCTTTCATCTTTATCCCATTCTTTCCATTAATGGCCAATAAGTTAATGTCTTATAGTTTGTCTTGACAAATGAGAGGTTTAACCTTCTTTGATCCAAACCAAACTCAACTTGATCCAAGATCAAGTGAGTTATTTTGTGTCCAAGATAGGTTGCTTCTTGGTCAAGCAAAAAACCTAAAGTCCATACAAGGCCTTTCCCCTTTTATTTTCGCATGGCAAGTTTGTGGAGCTTGGCTTACTAGTTATGATCTCTAACTTGTGTTTATTTTCCTATAGTTTTATTGACCGACCTCAGATAGGTGTGACTACTATATTATTCCACTTACGATTGCTTAACATAGCGCTACATTGTCTTATGACAAACTAACATAATCATACTAATTACTAACTTTAATTTGAGCATTTAATTTCTTGCAATTTACTTTTAATGCAATTTATTTCTTGCTCATTTATTCATATTGCTTTTCATTTTTGCTTATTTGAGCACATATTTTATGTTTATGTCGTTTTTTTCTTTTGCTCATTTGAGCTCATTATTGTATATAAATATATTGTTGTCTTGTGATTGTTTCGTCTTTGTTTTGTGTGAACTTAATGCAAAAGGGAGAAAGGACTTAGAACTAGGACATACCCATGCTTAAAGGAGTTCAAGAGCAACTAGGCATCATGCCTTTAGAATGCTAAACTTGATGAAGAGCAACTAGGCCTCATGCCTTTAGAATGCTAAATTTCAAAGTTGATCTTAAAGGACTTCTCATCTAAACTCATTCTTTGTCCATTCCTCTTATTGTGTTGTGAACTTTTTGATGTTTTCTATTGTTTGATAGGGATTCCATCTTGAGATAGTAAAGAGGACCATTGTCATGAGTAGCCAAGTTAAGAGAGACAAGCCAAATGGAGATCCTAGGAGCTTGAATCCAAATTGTTTGATTGCTTAATTGTTTGCTAAGTCCAAAGGAAATGAGCATCTTGAATCATCTTTATGATTTCAAGAAAAGGAACTCCAAGGGTTTATCTTTCCTCTCTTATCTTTGTATGCTTTAGGACTAGCCCATCTCTTTTTCTCCTCACTCTAACCGAGCCAAAAATCTTTTCTTCAAACTTTGACTTTGTGTCAAACTAGAAACCTAGGCCTTATGCCTTTGACTTTTCAAACTCTTTTCATAAGTGCTCATTGTGAATAAACTTTAATTCAACTTTGACTTCATTTTATAAATAAATCTAACTTGTAAGAGTCCCTATAAGAGTCCCGCTCACGCATTCTTTTCTTTTTCTTATCCCTATAAGAGTCCCGTCAGAGTCTCTGTTCCATTAGGAAGTGCATCATTCCTGTGGATTTGTCTTTTCTTCTGATTTTCTTTCCTTCTTTATGGACCTATATTCCCCACAGAGTTTGTTTCTTTTGCATTCATACATCTGCATCATGAGGTCTCTTAGGGACCAAAATTTGTCTCATTTTTGTTATTTAAGCCCATTCTACCGCGTCGAGACGAAGATTTTAACCTTCATTTCTTTGGCTAGAATGACCTTAAATAGGGGCATCTGTAAGATCCAAATTTTGTCCCTAAGATCCCTCATGGCATCATATCATAGCTTTGCATTGCCTCAAGGATCATTGGACACCTTGCTTCCTTCCCTGTGGGTGGGATCTTTCTTGAGAGTGATTCTTGATCACCAAGCATTGCTTGCATTTGTGTATCATTGCTTTTCTTTTAATTACTAACTAAAAATGTACAAAAATATGTCATCTAACATTTGTTTTGCAGTCTAAGCAGTCAACAGGTCAAGGCACATCAAGTGAATCCTTTGTACAAGAGATGAGGTTTTCCATTGAGATATGGACCATGTGATCATTTTATTGAGCTTATGTGAGCTAGAGGTTCATTTTGGAGCAAATTCCCCAAGTGGCAAGGGCCCAAGTTCATCAGAACATTTTCAGGTCATCTAAGGGCCTATGCCAGTCAACTGAAAGTCAACTGTGGTTTTTGAATTGGGAAATTGAATTTCTTTATCCCATTCATGTTCAAACAAGGCTTATTCATCATGTCAAACACTTATGTTGAAGAATTTGAAGCCAATGCAAAAGTTTCCCAAAATGGAAAGTGACCTATAATTTCAAGTTTCCAAAAATGGAACGTTTTTGGACCAACTTCAACTCAACTTTCCAACATCAAAGAAGCTTCAAATGAATTTTTGTCCAACATGAAAGTTGAATATATCTCTCTCCCATTTCCAAAAAGTCAAGGATCATGAGCATATGATGAAGGGTTGAAGAGATATGATCAAATGATTGCCAAGTGTGCATGGAACTTAAACAAGCCATAACTTTTGCTCTAAAACTCCAAAATGAGTGCTTCTTTTTGCATATTGCTCCTTATGACATGTATTTTACAAATCATTCATTATATTACATGAAATTTCATCATATGACCATTTGCTCATTCATGACCATTTTGGAGGGAAATTTGCAAATTCAAAATTGGTTAATCACATGAGCTAATTACCATTGCCATTGTGTTCATTGGAAGATTTTAAGTGACTTTAAGCATCCATATGCTACTGTTCATGTGTGGATTTGCATGGCACCTCACAATTTCCATTTTTGGTCACACACCTTATTTTGTTTAATCTCAATTAACCAATGCAAATGTGGATTAGTGATGTGATTAGGACAACATATATAAACCAAATCATGACAGAATTCTGGAGTTTTTTTGCTCATTCTAGATCCAAATTTCTCTTCCCTCCAAATTTTTCTCTCCATTGAAACTTGAAATTCTTCCACATAGCACTTTGATTTTATTGCATATTTGTGTTCTCTGATTAGGATTGAGTGCAGATCAAGGTGTGGATCGAAGTTTTTGGTGAAGAATTAAGCACATGAAGCTCAAGAACATGAAGATGGAAACTGACTTTTGAGCTAGATCCAAGCATCTCCAAGCTTCAATTCATTCACAAAGCTTCATAATATCATCTCAGGACTGGATTTACACACTTGCAAGGGCTGGATTCTGCAGATTTCAGTGACTGCTCTTCAAGAGGTTAGATTTTCGAACCTCTTAATTCTCTTTTTTGTGCATATAATGTTGTAGAGCTTCTCATGCTGATCAATCTGATATAAATTTCATGAAATTTGGTTGAGAATTGGATGTGTTATGATGATTTAAAGTTTTAGATGCAAATATGTTTTCATTCGATTCTCTTGATACATGATGAATTGGACCAAAATAATAGTAGATTTGTTTTCCTCATGTCATGAGCTTTCGTTTGGTATATGCCTTTGCAAATTCTGGAAAAAAAATTGTGTGAGATCACTGTAGCTCCGCCGTCTTCATGAAGAAGACGGTGGAAACCACCCCTGGCCACCGTGCGCTCCGCCTTCTGGTTTTACCTAGGGTTTTACTGAGTCAGCATGCCACGCCTTGCCTGTTGGCCAAACCATTGGATACGCTTTGTTTGACCGAGCCACATGCGCATTGTGTAACACCCCAAACTTTGCCCTCCTCATTCATGCATTCATTTAGCATTTCATATTGCATTTCATCATGTCAATCAGAATTAGATCCGAAAAAAAAAATAAAAAAAAAATATTTTTTTACAAAAAAAATAAATAAATAAAAATAATAATAAAAAAATAAATAAAATATAATAAAAAATTTTGGACTTGGGTCTCTCTCATTTGAGCCCACAAAACCATGAAATTCAGTCTATAAATACCAAGGCTTCACTTGAGAAAAAGGAAGAGAAGCAAAATACTCTGAGGTTTCCTTGGAACAAAACCCTGGACAAAACCTGAAGAGAAACCTGACAGAGAACTCAGAGCAGCCTCCAAACCCTGAAGGGCCTCACGGGTGCAACTCAATTTCAATCAAGCTCTCCAATCAGGTTTGCCTTATTCCCATTATTTTACGCCTTCAATTTGAATGTTCTAAATGTGTGATGTATTATGAATGGGTGAAAGTTATGCCTTGAATGTTTAATCACATGATTTCTGAAGTGTATGCCACAGGGTTTGAGGTTTCTGAAACCATATTGTTATTCATGAAAAAATGCTTATCATGTTTCACTAACCCTTTTGTTGAGTTTTTGTAAGGCCTCACAGACTCTTGCAAAGATGGTTTGCGTGGTTTTCCCACTTTATTTGTGGGATACCCCCTGGAGGTTCATTCCGATTACCTGTACTGACTCACTTTTCTTTGATGGCATTAGCTTGGGAGGTCCCTGGGTTTCTTACTCCTTTAATTGCTGTTACTTCGGATCTTCATCCGTGTGGTACTTTTACCTCTTTTCCGCATTTTATCGCTTTCTTAGCTAGAAGACCTCGATAGGAGGCATTTGTTTTCTTTTGTTTATTTACTTCTGAGCCCCTTGTTGGCACATTTACTTTATACATGTTTGTTTTGTATGTGTTCGTATCCCTGCAGGTAGCGCGGTTCCTTCATCAAGGACTGCCTTTTTTCCCTTGAGCATCCCAAACCCTAAAACCCAAAGCAACACGTTTACTCCTTCTACTACAGGTGAGTAAGTCTCAAAAGGTCGAGCATCCGGTAGATTGCGTAGTGACGTCGTTCGTCCAAAACCCAATCCACAACCCCGTAGTTAGCCGAACTACGGCTTGCTCTGATTCTCATTCCAGATGAGATACGTAGGCATAAGACGCGATGTCTTAGCGAGCACACATCCCCCAACCCATAGGTAGCCGAGCTACGAAGACTCTGATTCTCATAATTAGATGAGATACGTATGCAGTGGATGCGACATCCGCGCGAGTCATTTTCATTTAACCCTTTTTTTTTGGCAAACAGCACAAGATAAACCCACACCCTTTAGACGAAAACTACAAAAGTGGATCCCGTAGAGTACTACGGATGCGTAGGGGTGCTAATACCTTCCCTTCGCATAACCGACTCCCGAACCCAAGATTTGGTTGCGAGACCCCGTCTTGTCCTTTCCTTTTTCAGGTTTACTTCGAGCGTTTCCTTTCCCTCCTTTGGGATGAATAACGCACGGTGGCGACTCTTCTGTCATTTTCTTTCGCCGGTTGTTTTTTTTTGCGCACTGTATTTTTCAGGTTGCAACAGCTGGCGACTCTGCTGGGGACTAAGAAGTTGACCTCTTGCTGGTCCATCTTCCCTAAGCGAGTCCCTCCTAGCTTGTGTGATTTCTTGTTTATTGGGTGTTCATGCTTTTGTACATTTATTTGCTTACTTGCTTGCATGCATCTGTTGTATCTATTGGATCTGTTTGTTTGTTTGTTGGGATGGGATGTTCTATGAGAGATAAGCCCATTACCCAGGCTTGAGTGTACACACAGGTTTTAGAGTGGATGATCATGAGGCTTGCGTGGCATGTTGCTACGTTAAGTCGTTCGTGAAGAACCACACCCAGACGAGGTTTCTTTTGGATATATTATGTCCTACGGATGTTCCATAACGACATGGTGTTCCTTTAGAAATTGTCGACTCTGGTGACCATTTCCCGAGAACTCAGTCGAGGCCTCTCCTCCGAGACGTGATTATGTTAGCTCTGGTGGGCGCATTCTCGCTGATCAATCCGAGGACCCCGAGACTGGGAACTTGCTTTAGGATGTCCTGTTGAGGGGAGTCAGCGGAGGTCTTTTATCCCATAATAATGCCAAACCTTCAGTGGTAAACGTATTATTCGCGACTGAAGGGCTGAAGTTGACGAACTTCTGTTCTTAGAACCTACCAGTGAGGGGTGGGCTAAATTCAGGAAACCTTAACCTCCAACCAACTCGGTTTTCTGGAGTAGAGTTTTGGTCTTGTATTATATTCCTCAGGGAATTTCTCTCCAGGAAGTGCAACCTGACAGATGTTCAAGCGGATCCATCAATTCTGATTGACATGCCTTTGCATTGCATAACATCATCTGCATATTTGCATCCAACATCTCATGCTTATTCATTTGCAGGGTATTCCCTTTCAAAACGGGGGTGCCTTAAAACTGAACAAGCAGTGCATCGCATACCATGCATATTAACCCTTGTCTGTTTTGCAGGTGTCACCGCAGTGTCTAATGTTTGTTCCCTGTATCAGGCAGTTATTGGTCCCAAGCGAGTCCACAGATACCCGACAAAGGAAAACCGTCCACGACTAGCGATGGACCAAGTACAGAAAGAGCTGGCTGATATGCGTGAAAGGATGGATCAGTTCATGACATTGATGATTGGTATGGCAGAAGGCCAAGCGAAGCTGAGGGAATTGGTTGAGCAACCGAGACCCGATCCGGAGGTGGAGATACCAAATGCTGAGGGAAACCCTGGTAACCCTGGGAACGCTGATAACCCTGTGAACACTGGTAACGCGGGTAACGCAAATGCTGATGGAAACCCGGGTAATGTTGGCAACACGGGGAATGTTGGAAATGGTATTGGCGGAAGGTACAATGTGAATCAAGGAATTCGGATTAACGGGCACCCCGTTACTGAAGATTATCAGTATGATCAATTTTCTTTGCACGACGAGGCCCTCGAGACCACTCGCCGTATGGATGAGCTTGCTGAGAAGCTCAAATCTTTGGAGTCTCAAAATTCCTTAGGCTTTGATGTCACAAATCATGGTCTGGTTCAGGGAGTAAGGATTCCTCACAAGTTCAAACCCCCTACTTTTGAGAAATACAACGGGGCTTCTTGCCCACGCACTTATCTCCAATCTTATCTGGGAAGGTTGGGAGCTCACATGGAAGATGAAAAGCTGTGGATGTACTATTTTGAAGACAGTCTAACTGGAGCTTCTCGTGAATGGTATTCTCATTTGTCTTGTACTACCATCAAGAGCTGGAAAGACTTGGCAGATGCTTTTGTTAAGCAATATCAATACAACTTGGACATGGCTCCAAATCGGACCTTGTTGCAAGGTATGTCCCAGACTGCCAAGGAGACCTTTAGAGAATATGCTCAGCGTTGGAGACAGATTGTTGCGTCCGTCCAACCCCCTATGTCTGAAAGGGAGATGGCGGACATGTTCATGAACACTCTTCAAGGCAATTATATTGAGAGATTGGCTGCTTGCCCGTCAATCAGCTTTGCAGAGATAGTAATTGCTGGAGAAAGAATCGAGAGTCTGTTGAAGATGGGCCGAATTCAAGACAATAGTGTTTCCAACCCATCAGGTCCCAAGAGACCATTTGCTGGTAACGGTCAGCGAAGAAAAGAAGGCGAGGCAAGCGTTGTGTATGCCGGCAGAGGCAGGAGTAAAGGACGCCCTAATTATTATCAAGATCAAGTGGCTGTAGTCACTATTCCAACACCTGTTCCTCAACCGCAATATCATCCGCAACAACAACCCAGGTACAACAATCAACAACAAGGAGGTAATCCGGGTCAGCAGAGACACTATCAACAACGTCCAAGGCAGACGGACCGGGTCATCGAGCCAATCCCAATGCTTTATTCAGTATTACTTCCCAAGCTGATTGACATGAATCTGGTTACATTGAGAACTCTGGCCCCACCAATCGATCCCAATAATTTGCCTAGAGGTTATGATGTCAACGCCAGATGTGCTTTTCACTCCAACGCACCTGGCCATACTACAGATAATTGCAAGGCTCTCCAGTTAAAGGTACAAGATTTGAGAGATGCCCAGGCTATCAATTTTGCTCCGGTGCCTAATGTTATCCAGAACCCGATGCCGGCTCACGGCGGGCAGAGGATTAATGCTGTTGATAGTGGGGAAACTTTGAATTTGGTTTCTGATGTGACTAAGGTGAAGACTTCGCTATCGGTGGTTAAAGACCGACTTCTGAAAGGACAGATTTTCCCGGGTTGTGGGGAAGAATGCAGAAATTATCAAGCTGCCGAAAATGGATGTGACAGTTTGAGAAGGGGTATTCAGCAGCTGATAGATGAAGGTTGTCTTCAGTTCGATCAGGCCCGTCCGGTGAAGAATGATGTATCGACGGTAACGTTTTATTTCACTCCTGAAGAAATATATGTTCCCGAGAGACTCGCTCCGACAACAATATATTTCCCAGAAAGTACAGAACCAACAGCGGTGAACATCGAAAGTTCAGCACCAGTTGCAATTTACTCTGACAGCCCTCAACCGACTTTGGTTGGTCCAATCACCATCACGGTACCAGGACCTGTTCCGTATGAGAAAGACAGTGCTATCCCGTGGCACTATGGGGCTGATATCTACTGCCAAGGGCAGAAAGTTAACGAAGAAGACATTGACATTGGTAGCTCCGCTGTAGACAATGTTGGAGGGGTTGGTGGCTTCACTCGCAGTGGACGCCTATTTGCACCATCAACATTACGCGCGAATACTGAAGCCGAGGCAGCTGCCAAGGCTAAAGGGAAACAGGTATCCACCGAAGAGGTTACTACTGAGGAAGATCCTCCTAAGACCGCATTCGAGAAAGAAATGGATGAGTTTATGAGGATTATCAAGAAAAGTGACTACAAGGTAGTCGACCAACTAAATCAGACACCCTCAAAGATCTCCATTCTCTCAATATTGCTGTGCTCTGAGGCGCACAGAGCAGCCTTGTTGAAAGTACTGAATATGGCCTATGTTCCACCGGAGATAACTGTTAACCAGCTGGAGTCGGTAGTTTCCAATGTAAACGCTAGCCGGGGGCTAGGTTTCGCCGATAATGACCTGACACCTGAGGGCAGGAATCACAACAAAGCCTTGCATATCACAATGGAATGCAAAGGGGTGATGCTTTCCCATGTTTTGGTTGATACAGGCTCTTCTCTGAATGTTCTTCCAAAGAAAGCCTTAATGAACTTAGATTGCGATGGCATCATCCTGAGGCCAAGTAACTTAGTTGTGAGGGATTTTGATGGCTCTAAGAGAGCTGTCTTTGGCGAAGTTGAGTTGCCAGTTAAGATTGGACCGCAGGTGTTCAAGAGCACCTTTTATGTGATGGATATCCAACCTACCTACAGCTGTCTACTAGGTCGGCCTTGGATTCATGCTGCCGGTGCTGTTACTTCTACCCTCCACCAGAAGCTCAAATATGAACTAGAAGGTCAGATCGTCACTGTATGTGGTGAAGAGGATATTTTTGTTAGCCACCTGTCTACATTTAAGTATGTAGAGATGGATGGCGAGATGCATGAGATGCTGTGTCAGGGCTTCGAAACTACAAACATCAATGAGGTCGCGCCCGAAGCTGTATTTTCACCTGAGTTTGAGAAGGTCGGGACTTCTATCTCTTCATACAAGCAAGTTGTCGAAGTGGTTAAAGCTGGTAATGCCCAAGGCTGGGGCAAATTTGTGGAGCCAGTCATCAAAGAAGACAAGTTTGGATTGGGGTATGCTCCGGGATCTCAGAAGAATGAAACCGGTACTCTCTCCAGCGGGGGTTTGGTTTCCCCCCACATCGTCAATGCTGCAGATGAAGACAAGGCTGACAGTGACTGTGACTTAGATAGCTGGATTCGCCCGTGTGTCCCGGGAGAAAAGCTCGACAATTGGTCGTCTGAAAAAACCGTCCGGGTTACTCTACTGAAAGAGTGATTTTTATTGTTTTCCTTTATTACATGCATAATAAAGTCTTACACTTTGCCCAAGGTGTAACGGCTCATTTGTAGGGCCATCCATTTAGTTACGTTTCGCAATTATTTTTATCATCAATAAAGGACGGCTTTTGCAAACAATTTTGTGTTCTCTTTCTTTCAGTTTTTTTTACTTTTACAAAAAAAAATGGCAATGTTTTTTTTTTCATTTTTCCTTTCTTTCAAAAAAAATCTCTCATTCTAAGGTAAAGCATGATCCTCCATCATGCAGAGCCGACCACTCGGATCTCACTGCTAACGACACTACTATAGCCAAGTATGACTTCGACAATCCTATCTATTAAGCCGAAGAAGGGGTTGAGGAAGATTGTGAATTGCCTGAAGAGTTAGCCAGATTATTGAAACAGGAGGAACGAGCTATTACACCTTATCAGGAGGTGATTGAGACCGTCAACATTGGTACCGCAGACGACAAGAAAGAGATCAAGATCGGGGCAAGTCTACAGGCCGAGAGGAAAGACCGTTGATCATGTACTTGACTGTGTTAGAAAGGTCAATGGGTTGTGTGCTCGGTCAGCATGACGAGTCAGGTCGAAAAGAGCATGCAATATACTACCTTAGCAAAAGTTTACCGACTGTGAACAAAGATACTCATTGCTCGAGAAAACTTGCCACGCTTTGGCATGGGCTGCTCGCCGACTAAGACAGTATATGTTGACTCACACGACTCTATTGATATCAAAAATGGATCCAGTCAAGTATATTTTTGAAAAGCCATCACTTACCGGAAAGGTTACTAGGTGACAAATGATACTGACAGAGTATGACATCCAATACACTTCACAAAAAGCCATCAAGGGAAGTGTCTTGTCAGACTATCTTACAGAGCAACCGATTGATGATTACCAACCTATGAGGTTTGACTTTCCTGATGAGGACATCATGTTTCTCAAATCGAAAGATTGAGAGGAACCACTCCCGGAGGAGGGGCCTGACCCTAAATCCAAATGGGTTATGATGTTTGATGGGGCGGTCCACGTCAATGGTCGCGGAGTTGGTATAGTGTTGATCACACCGGAAGGGGGTTCATATGCCATTTGGTGCCAGAATAACTTTTCCCTGCACCAACAATGAAGCCAAATATGAAGCTTGTATCCTAAGACTTGAGGAAGCCGTCAATATACAGATTAAAACCCTGGATGTATACGGGGATTCAGCTTTGGTCATCAATCAAACCAACGGGAAACGGCATACACCTCAGCCTCATCTGGCTCCTTACAGAGACTACACGAGAAGATTGTTAATTTTCTTTTGAAGAAAACCAATTTGCTGATGCTTTGTTTACCTTGTCTTCGATGATTAAGGTGCTATGCTGGAACTACGTACCCAGAATTGACGTATCTCGGTCAGAGACGAATGAAGAAAGCATTTGGTCAGAAAGTGCGCCCTCGGGGGTATCAAGTCAGTGAATTGGTACTCAAAAGAATTCTTCCTCCCAACACAGATCACAGGGGCAAATGTACGCCGAACTATGAGGGTCCGTACATGGTTAAAAGGATTTTCTATGGCGGAGTTTTGATGCTAACAACCATGGATGGTGAAGGATTCCCGTCCCCTATTAACTCAGACGCAGTTAAAAAAAATACTTCGCATAAAATAGACCCGCTGGACGATAAAAAGAATAGTCCAGGCAAAAAAAGGGCATCCCGACGAACCAAAAAAAAAGAGAATAAAGAGGTTCGGGCAAAACTTAGGGATATAAAAAAAGAGTACACCCGGTGAGTCGAAAACCCAAAAGGGCGGCTCAGGCAAAAATGGGTATCCCGGTGGATTGAAAACCCGAAAAGGGGGCGATCCAGGCAAAAGTTAGGGAATAAGCGAATGACTGTGATTTGAGTTCATCAGTGTTATATCACCATTTCATTCAATCCGGCAATCTTCGAAGGTTAAAGATCGACTAATCATCCACTTCAGAAAGCAAGATGAGCAGAGCGTCTTGAGGACATACGAGCCATAGCAGAGTCGAAACTCGGTGGGACCCCGTATCCACGTTGTCATTAGGATAGTTCTCTTTTTATAGCGATCACCTCTTTTCAGGGATCAGCTTCCTGATACCCTCGCCTATTCCTGGCATAAATTTTCTCCCCATTAAGAGTCGAATAATTCAGTTAAAGAGCCTCTTTATTTTTCATTTATCAGTTTGTTTGCAAAAATGTTCGAATTTTTGATAAAACATATTGCATATGAACATAATGGTGGCTTTTGCAGATGATTTGCACAGGAAAACATTTAAAATTGCTTTGAATGTGCTTAATCCCGAACGGTGAATTCAAACCGAGTAATTCCCCCGAGGCATACGTGTATTTTTGGTTGCAGGTCACAGGAACCGGATGCCAAGTCATGAATCCTCATCCCCAAGCGGTTGACAAATTCTCTCCTCAGCAGAGCATGTTCCCCAACAGAGTTGACAGTATCCAGACTGTCTATCCCCAGTAGAGTTGACAGTATCCAGACTATATATCCCCAGTGGAGTTGACAGTGTCAGACTGTATCTTCCTAGCAACAGCGGAGTGGTTGCATAACCAACAGATGAGAGGGTGGCGTTCCCAGTGTTCATCTCATTCCCCAGCAGATTATTTTTAACAGATTTGTTAATCCCCAGCTTGAGGGCGATTAGCAAGTTCATATCCCCAGCAAAGGTCGTTTCCTACGACATTTCCCCAAGAAGTGTTTTCCCCATAGACTCTCCTCACAGAGCCTCGCCAAGAAAAGTTTCCATAGTTGATACCCCCCTGCAAGGTCAACTTTTCAAGCAGCCAATTTATTTTTGGTGGCTCATTGGTCCCGGCAGACGGATCATTCCCCACAGAGCATTCAAGGATTGATACAGCGATCTGTTCCCTACCGGAGTTTGCTTCCCCAAGCAGATTTCTTTTTACACCATGCATAACATTTGCATTTGCATGCATATCATATCAAGCATACACATAAGCTGATAAACAGGTTCTTCCAAGCAGACTGAAGAATTACTTTACAACCAAGGTCATGAGATCCAGCCAGAGGATCAAGCGTGAGTGATCCAGCCTGAGGGTCGTTTTGAAGATTCAGCCTGAGAATCGTTTTCCAGTGATCCAGCCTGAGGGTCATTTCGAAGATTCAGCCTGAGAATCGTTTTCCAGTGATCTGGCCTGAGGTTCATTTTGAAGATCCAGCCTGAGAATCGTTTTCCAGTGATCCAGCCTGAGGGTCATTTCGAAGATTCAGCCTGAGAATCGTGTTCCAGTGATCCAGCCTGAGGGTCATTTCAAAGATTCAGCCTGAGAATCGTGCTCCAGTGATCCAGCCTGAGGGTCATTTCGAAGATTCAGCCTGAGAATCGTGTTCCAGTAAGCCAGCCTAAGGCTCAATTTGAAGATTCCCCAGTGAAGTCGCCTACAAGATTTATTTCCCCAGCAAGCCCAAGTCTAATTGAGGAGTCGTTACAACATGTTCTAGCCCGAAGAATATGCACGAAGCCCAAAAGTGGAATATGCTCGAAGCTACATATCTAATATGAAGGTTGGGTGTAGATTTCAAAAGAGGGTCAACCAGCGCATGCCTCAGATGCGGGATCCTAATGATGGGAATTTATCATCAAAACAATCCAGATCTAGCCAGAAGATCGAAGTAGATTCAGCCAGAGAATCAAAGGAAATAGATTCAGCCAGAGAATCAAAACGAAGGAGATCTAGCCAGAAGATCGAAGAAGATCTAGCCAGAAGATCGAAGTCAGGTCTAGCCCGAAGACCGGAAATAGATTCAGCCAGAGAATCGAAACAATTCAGATCTAGCCAGAAGATCGAAGTAGATTCATCCAGAGAATCAAAGGAAATAGATTCAGCCAGAGAATCGAAACGAAGGAGATCTAGCCAGAAGATCAAAGAAGATCTAGCCAGAAGATCAAAATCGTATCCAGCCCGAGGATCAAAATTAATATCCAGCCAAAGGATCGAAACTCCAAATTAAGCCAAAGGATCGGAAGAAAAATAAACAGCACGGTGTATTTCCGCGTTTTTGTGGTGTTCTCGGAGCGCAAATTTTCGGTCTATCTTTGGTATTCAATCACAGCTCACCCCGTTTGTCTGATAAGCTGTTCGCTTTCATCCTACTCGGTTTAGCTGATGATTGAATAGGGGCAGCTGTAACACCCCAAAATTTGCCCTCCTCATTCATGCATTCATTTAGCATTTCATATTGCATTTCATCATGTCAATCAGAATTAGATCCGAAAAAAAAAACGAAAAAACGAAAAAAAACGAAAAAAAATAATTAATTTTTTACAAAAAAAATAAATAAATAAAAATAAAAAAAATAATAATAATAAAATATAATAAAAATTTTGGACTTGGGTCTCTCTCATTTGAGCCCATAAAACCATGAAATTCAGTCTATAAATACCAAGGCTTCACTTGAGAAAAAGGAAGAGAAGCAAAATACTCTGAGGTTTCCTTGGAACAAAACCCTGGACAAAACCTGAAGAGAAACCTGACAGAGAACTCAGAGCAGCCTCCAAACCCTGAAGGGCCTCACGGGTGCAACTCAATTTCAATCAAGCTCTCCAATCAGGTTTGCCCTATTCCCATTATTTTACGCCTTCAATTTGAATGTTCTAAATGTGTGATGTATTATGAATGGGTGAAACCTATGCCTTGAATGTTTAATCACATGATTTCTGAAGTGTATGCCATAGGGTTTGAGGTTTCTGAAACCATACTGTTATTCATGAAAAAAATGCTTATCGTGTTTCACTAACCCTTTTGTTGAGTTTTTGTGAGGGCTCACAGACTCTTGCAAAGATGGTTTGCGTGGTTTTCCCACTTTATTTGTGGGATACCCCCTGGAGGTTCATTCCGATTACCTGTACTGACTCACTTTTCTTTGATGGCATTAGCTTGGGAGGTCCCTGGGTTTCTTACTCCTTTAATTGCTGTTACTTCGGATCTTCATCCGTGTGGTACTTTTACCTCTTTTCCGCATTTTATCGCTTTCTTAGCTGGAAGACCTCGATAGGAGGCATTTGTTTTCTTTTGTTTATTTACTTCTGAGCCCCTTGTTGGCACATTTACTTTATACATGTTTGTTTTGTATGTGTTCGTATCCCTGCAGGTAGCGCGGTTCCTTCATCAAGGACTGCCTTTTTGCCCTTGAGCATCCCAAACCCTAAAACCCAAAGCAACACGTTTACTCCTTCTACTACAGGTGAGTAAGTCTCAAAAGGTCGAGCATCTGGTAGATTGCGTAGTGACGTCGTTCGTCCAAAACCCAATCCACAACCCCGTAGTTAGCCGAACTACGGCTTGCTCTGATTCTCATTACAGATGAGATACGTAGGCATAAGACGCGATGTCTTAGCGAGCACACATCCCCCCAACCCATAGGTAGTCGAGCGACGAAGACTCTGATTCTCACATTCAGATGAGATACGTATGCAGTGGATGTGACATCCGCGCGAGTCATTTTCATTTAACCCTTTTTTCTTTGGAAAACAGCACAAGATAAACCCACACCCTTTAGACGAAAACTACAAAAGTGGATCCCGTAGAGTACTACGGATGCGTAGGGGTGCTAATACCTTCCCTTCGCATAACCGACTCCCGAACCCAAGATTTGGTTGCGAGACCCCGTCTTGTCCTTTCCTTTTTCAGGTTTACTTCGAGCGTTTCCTTTCCCTCCTTTGGGATGAATAACGCACGGTGGCGACTCTTCTGTCATTTTCTTTCGCCGGTTGTTTTTTTTTTGCGCACTGTATTTTTCAGGTTGCAACACATTGACCTGATGATGTGGATGCCACTTCATTTAATGAAGTGATGCGTTTTAGCTCATTCCCTCACTTCGATTCCTGGCGATGTAACTTTTGGAAATTATTTGTTTCAGCGCGCTTGTTTTAATTGCCACACAGTTCGATACCTATTAAGGCCACATTTTCAAATTCAATCCAACATTTCATTTCCCTCCATTTCAACATGTGCTTTGTTCATTTTATTTCAAATATTTTTCATCACATTCAAAAAATCACTAAAAATTGAAAATGCATCCAAATAATTCCAAATTTTTTATCACATGTTCCTTGAAGTGTCTATTATTTTATGATGTGATTTTTATGATTTTTATCATTTCTGGATTTTTGATTGTGGACTGTTGATTGAACATGTATGCAAATGTACCATGCTTCATTCATTCTATTGTGAAATGCTCAATAATGATCCAATTGCCATGAAATTTTATATGATGATTCCCAACATGTTGCTTGACCTTTGAGGCTTGATTGTGTATTTTTCTCATTTTTCATCTCTGTTTTAGACACATGATTGCATGGTGTGACAATGTGTGTCACACAATTTGATGTCATACTTGTACATTTCCATTTCTAGGTCAATTGATCTCTTCTGTTTCCAATTTTTGACATGAATGATTGTGTTTGACATGTTATATGCACATAAAAAATTCCAGGATTGTTTGATTCATTTCTGTTTTAATATGGAATTTTGATCCTTGATGACCAATTGTGTGCTTTGAATTTTTCTTTGCCATAGCTTGCTCATGAGATGACTTTGCTTAATGCTTTTGACTTGGTCCTTTTTAGGACATATTCTTACTTGATTAAATGTGCTTGATGTTGAATATTGGTTGTTGTTTTAACTTTTTGCTTTGCCTTTGACCCTAGGCTTTGCCCTAGGAGTTTGTACTCACAATTTGAGCTTTGCCTTTCAGGTTCAAGCAATAAGTCCTAATGGATGATGTGATATCCTTGCTTGAGATACAATTTGCTTTGTTTAACTAATGTTGATTGTGTTGTAGGTCTTTTGGTGGTGGACTCACTTGAATGAGTGCCTTTGTTGACTTACATTGTGTATATTGGTTGTCTCACTGTTGACTGTCTATTTGGTTTGTCTGAATGTGAATATTGACTTGTTTGATTTTCTTACAGGTACTTTAGTAGCTTTAACTCATTACTTGAGTTGCTTTGCTTTGCTTGTGGTTGGCATACCACTTAGGTAATTTCTTTAACTCCATGTAGTCTGGAAGCCCTGTCATTTCTGTTTGGCAGGCATTTGGCTGAAGTCCTCCTTAAGAGGCAATGTATGTGATTGTTTATATTTGTACCATGTACTTCAAGTCCTCCTAAGTGAAGAGGAAATTGGCAGATAGAAGGGATGTGCAATCCATCCCCTGCTATTCAGTTGAATCTTTCACTTTGCTCGCACTAAGTGCTGACGCATTTTGAATAAACATCCAAAATCTTGTATATAGAGTCAGTCATTGTGGAATAGAGTTCCTCATTCTGGACTCCCACACCTTCTTTGATTCAAGCTCACCCCAGCTAGGGTTAAGAGCTATGAGGTCTAATCCTCATCTCCTATTTCATCTGCTCACCCTGACGGTCAATGTCAGAGGTTAAGAGCCTAAACACCCTTACATATCTGGCTTGTTTGTCGAGGTTGATATGACCCCTTGACTAAAGCCCAACCTTGTATGAGCCTTTTGGTTGTGTATAGCGTGTGATAGTTGATTGCTTGTTTGCTTATTTGTGCATCATTCACATGTTTGCTTTGCATTTGTTATTTGTTTTCTTTTGTGGAGTCAGATGTAAGACCATTGATTGGCTATCTGTTTCCTATTTTGCTTCTTTTGTGGAGTTAGATGTAAGACCATTGATTGGCTATCTGTTTCCCATGTTGCTTTGTGGAGTTGGACGTAAGACCATTGATTGGCACTCCGTTTCCCATTTGTTTTCGGAGTTGGACGTAAGACCATTTATTGGCCATCCATTTCCAGTTTTGTTGCTCTTATGAGACTCTTGCTTATTTGCTTATTGCCCTGTGCTCATTCCAAAGGAACTTACTTGAATCATTTCTATGATTTTGAGAAAGCAATCCTGCCTGTGGCTTTGTCCCTTAACCTTCACCCTCTTTTGTGCTTAACCGTGATCCATACTTTTTCATCCTTAACCCAAACCAGAAAAGTTTTGTGCAGACATTTTCACTTGTTTTCAAAACTAGAAACCTAGGCCTTAGGCCTTTGATTTTCAAACTTCATTTTCACAATACTTCTTCTGAATTGAATCTAATGTCAACTTTGGCCATCTTTGTGAATACTCATAATTGGTTAATTTCACTCACTCAATTGCTTTTGTGGCCCTTGTCCACTTCTTGATAAGTTTTCATACATTAGCCATAGATCTGAATTATCTTAGTGGTTGATGTGAATCTCACCGCATCCTTAATGATCGAATCGTAAGTCTTCCATACTGAAAACAGGGTTAACCCCTCTAGTATGTCGAAGTTATTCTCACATGGTGGATCGTTGGTTCAGGTTGAGTTTTCTCCCTTTGATAATGAAAGACCTTAGGGCTTTTGTTTAAAATCAATCCACTCACTTTTTGGAAATCTTTTAGCCGAACTACGGCGTTTTGATCCTTATCTTTCATGAAAAGGTACGTAGGCAATAGGTTCATCCATCCAAACACAAAAATAATAGAAATTGTATATTCTTTTCTCATCCCTTCAATCAATGTTTGCACAAAATAATTTTATAAATAATTAATTTTTACAACAAGTTGTGAAAAGGGTTCCCTAGGAGTACCTAGGATGCATTGGGTTCCTAACACCTTCCCTTTGCATAATTACCCCCTTACCCAGATCTCTGTACCCTTTTTATTAGTTTTCTTTGCAAAACTTCTTAGGCTTTTGTTCGCTTTCTAGCCATTCCTTTGGATAAATAGAAGTGCGGTGGCGACTCTATCTTTGTATTCTTTGCTTTTGATTTAGTCAATAAATCATAAAGTGACGAATACACCGCTACAGTCTTCCATACTTATTATAGGGTTAACCCCTCACTAGTATGTTAAAGCTCTTCTCACATGGTGGATTGTTGGTTTAGGTTGAGTTTTCTCCCTTTGATAACAAAAGACCTTAAGGCTTTTGGTCAAATCAATTCATCAATCTTTGAGATTTTTACCCCGAACTACGAGGTTTTGATCCTCCTTTGTGATGGTACGTAGGTAATGGGTTCATCCATTCATACAACAAACTTGTAAATATGATATATTCTCTTCTCATCCCTTCAATCTTTTGCACATATTTTTTCACAAATACCAACCTACCACACATATTTGTAAAAAGGATTCCCTTAGAGTACTAAGGATGTTTTGGGTGCGTAAAACCTTGCCATTTCATAACCAACCCCCTTACCTAGATCTCTGACACATTTTTTATTAGTTTTGGATTTGATAAAACTTCTTACTTGGCTTTTGTTCGCTTTTAGCCTTTCCTTTGGACAAATAAAAGTGTGGTGGCGACTCGAATTGTATGTCTACTTTTGGTTTAGTCAATAAACCCAAAGGTAACAAAAACCCCGCTACATCTACCATGCGCCCCCACTGATCAACATTACCTTCTTCAACAATCTTCTTTGCATCTTTCAATAAGGACATAAGAGCCCTAACTCTCTTTTCAGTAGCAATAAATAAGGCTTGGAACGGAGTTCACACTCATCCTCAACTTCAACATAAGAGAAAGATGACAGGTGGCTAACTAACAATGCCTTCTCTCCGCCGAGAATGAGTAATTTCCCATTCTTGACAAACTTGAGCTTCTGATGCAGTATGGAGGTAACAGCTCCCGCCTCGTGGATCCATGGCTTTCCCAATAGACAACTATAGGCCAGGTGGATATCCATTACTTGGAAAGTAATCTGGAAGTCACTCTGACATATCTTAACTGGAAGGTCCACTTCACCTATTACTGTTTTGCATGAACCGTCAAAAGCTTTGACGATTACGCCACTATACCTCATAGGCGCTCCTTGATATGACAGCTTAGATAGAGTTGACTTCGGCAGCACATTCAATGAAGATCCAGTGTCAACAAGCACATTGGACAAAGCGTCATCTTTGCAGTTCATAGAGATATGCAGAGCCAGATTATGATTCCTACCCTCCTCAGGGAGTTCTTTATCACGGAAACTGAGATTATTGCAGGAAGTGATGTTAGCTACTATATGATCAAACTGATCCACTGTAACATCGTGTTCCATAAATGCTTGCTCTAGAACTCTTTGCAGTGCTTCTCTGTGCGATTCTGAATTAATAAGCAGAGACAGTACTGAAATATTTGAGGGGGTTTGGAGCAACTGCTCCACCACATTAAACTCGCTTTTCTTGATCAAACAAAGTACCTCATCATCATCATTACCCTTCAAATTGCTGGATTCACCAGACTGACACTTTGAAGCATTAACTGGATCTACATCAGGTACTTCCACCTTCTTACTGACAGTTGATTCTTCCTTATCTTTTGGGAACACCGGCCTAAACACTTGACCGCTATGGGTCACCTTAGTAACATCAGCAATGCTCACTATAGAGATGGTCATAGGAAATGGAACCTCTTGACCATCTTTTAATATTGTTGCATTGTACTGATACGGAACAGCCTTATCGAATGAATACGGGACTGGACCCGCTAACCATATGACCAACGGTGATACCGATCTTTGACTGATGTTGTTACTATTACTGTTGTCGTACTGAATTAATACTCTTTCCGAATTCTTGAAAATGGGAATTATGACATTCACATCGTCATCTACATGACGAGATTGAACAATTTGGATCATGCCTTCATCCATCAACCGCTGGATGTCCCTTTTCACAATCATACAACCCCTCAGGTTGACACTGCAAATAGCACAACCATCATGGTCATGCTCACAATCGCTCACCATACAAATGTCCTTGTGCATCGTCACCAAGGACCTCCTTATAAAACAAACATCGAATACTTTAAACTCTCTGGGACAACTGTCCACCATATTAACAAAAGGATTCCCATGAGCGGGCAGTGGGTTTTCTTTCACGTTCGGCGCACGGTCCTCAAAGGACACCATTCCACTCTTTATCAACTTCTGAACTTCGTACTTGAGCGGATAACAGTTCTCAATGTCATATCCGGGTGCTCCTTTATGAAAAGCACAACGAATTTCAGGCTAGTACCACCATGGAAGTGGTTTTGGAATTTGTGGCGGGTTTCTTGGTTGGAGTAGGTTCTTGAGAACCAAAGATGGATAAAGTTCTGCATAGGTCATAGGAATCGGGTCAAAAGAGACCTTCTTCCTCTCGAAATTTTGTTGATGGTGATTGTTGGTATTATTGTTGTTGTAGGTGTTTGTTCGTTGTTGTGGTTGTTGTTGTTGACGTTATTGTTGTTGAATTGGTGTTGATTGACCTGTGGAAAATACAGGAATTACGGAAGATACTTGATGATGGTGTTGACGGGGTGGTTGATTCCTTATGATCTGAGGCATCCTCTGCCTCCCACTGATGATTGAACTGGCTTCGCTGTCTTTCTTCTTCCCGAAACTGCTGCCATATCTCTTACTTGATGATTCCTCCTCCTTTGACAATCGTCCTTCTCAGACACCTTCTTCAAGCCTCATCCCCATATTTACCATTTCGGTAAAGTCACTGGGGGAACTGGCGATCACACGTTCATAGTAAAATGAACTCAGGGTCTTCAAAAAGATCTTTGTCATCTCCTTCTCCTCTAAAGGAGGGGTGATCTGAGCAGTCAATTCTCTCCATCTCTGCGCATATTCTTTGGATGTCTCCTTATCCTTCTGAGACATAGACCTCAACTGGTCTCTATCAGGCGCCATATCCATATTATACTTATACTACTTGACAAAAGTTTCTCCCAAATCGTTGAAAGTGCGGATGCTCGCACTGTCCATCCCCATATACCATCTGAGAGCAGCACCAGTCAGAATGTCTTGGAAGTAGTGGATTAACAGTTGATCATTGTCAGTTTGGGTAGACATCTTGCAGACATACATCACCAAATGACTGAGCGAACATGTGTTCCCTCTGTATTTTTCAAAGTCAGGTACTTTGAACTTCACCGGAATATTCCCTTTCGGCACCAGACATAATTCAACAACACTCTTCCCAAAAAGGTCCTTACCTCTCAACATCTTCAACTCCTTGCACAGCTCAAGAAATTGATCCTTCATTTCGTCCATTTTCTCATAAATATTCGGACCCTCAGATGGCTCGGAATGATAAATGGTGTCTTCCACACGAGGAAAGGTGTGCACAACGGGTGGTGGCACAGACACGACGGGGCTAGATGCCAGCATGGAAGCAAAATTAGGCGCAAAGCATTCAGGCATGAAGTTCGGCGGCATTCCCCACGGGAATCCGGCAGGCATGACAGGCGCAAAATTAGTGGTTGCAGAAGGCATGGTAGAGGTAGCCACCTCTGAAATAACAGTCCTCTGAGGAGGAGGAGTTGCGGGTGTTGGAGACGACTGGCTATGAGCAACTAACACTGACTCCATCATGGCAGTCATTCGAGTGATCTCGTCCTTCAAATCTCTGTTCTCTTGCTTAAGATGTTCCATGATTCTCAGATAATTGGCGTGAGTGTTGTACCGATGTGTCAGCTTGGCTGAAGCACAGAAGAAACACCAATGCGACATTTGGCGAAAGAGAAACCTGCTTATGCAAATGATGCATGAAATGCAATGCTTGTTTGTTTATTTTTGTTTTCAAGGAACTTACTATATTACTTGCAAATATATATATATATATATATATATATATATATATATAATATATATATATATATATATATATATATATATATATATATATATATATATATATATATATATATATATATATATATATATATATATATATATATATATATATATATATATATATATATATATATATATATCTATATATATATATATATATATATATATATATATATTGTTGGTGTAAGCCCTAGAGGCCAATACTTTTGGTACTTGTATCGAATTATTTATTAATAACAAAAGGCTTTTCTTTATTACGGTTGTTTAATAAAGTCCCTAAAATAGCTAGTCCGTTTAATGCATCAAGTGTCACTTGATCATGAGACCACATTAAACATAAGGACACTACTCTTAAAGTATCCGTAGTCGAGCTTTATGGTGAAGTGGGATAACATTAAAGCATTGAGACTATTATATTTGTAGATTGATTATCATATCTCATGGATCATGGATAAAGAGTTATCAAGTCTTAAACATAGGTATGAATATTAAGAGTAATATCTATACCGGATTGACCCGCTATGAGAATACTATATAGAAAGTTATACAAAGTGTCATAAGTTATTCTCATGGTGATAATAGTGTATACCACTCTTCGACCTGAAACCACTATGGATCCTAGATGTAGAGTCGAGTGCTTTGTTGCTGATCCAACGTTGTCCGTAACTGGATAACCATAAAGACATATGATGGGTACTCCACGAAGCATGCTGAGGTACATGAGTGTCCTAGATGGAATTTGCCCATCCTGCGTAACAGGATAAATGTCTATGGGCCAAATATTGAACTGGACAAGGATGACACGGTCTATACCTTGTGTTCAATATAGACACAAGGGCAAAAGGGTAATTATACACATAATTATTATCACAGGAGGTTTTGTCAGATCAAATGACATTTTCGTGACTTGGGTAGCAGTGATGTGTTGCTAGATACCGCTCACTGTTTATTATGTTAAATGCGTGATTTAACATAATTGCCAACGTCGCGAAAACCTACAGGGTCACACACAAAGGACGAATTGATAAGAGATAAAGTAACTAAGGAACACCGTAAGGTATGGTGCATTTAAGTGGAATACGAAATATGGTAAGGTACCAAATACTTAAGTGATTTTGGGCATATTATAAGATATGGGCCAAAATGCACTTAAGTGGGCTTTTTAGCTTGAAGCCCACACAAGTGGTTCTATAAATAGACCCCTTGGGTAGAAGCATTATCACTCAGACTAACACTCAAGTGAAGACTTGGAATTTCGTTCCCCTCTCTCTCTCTCACTCAAAGCCTTCATTCGTACCAGCTAGCACTGAGATTGAAGGAATTCGTTCGTGTGGACTGAGTAGAGACGTTGTCATTGTTCAACATTCGTGATCTCCACAAGAGGTAACGATTCTATCACTGATCATGCCCATTCGTAAGGATCACTAAATGGAGAAATTTTTAAATTCCGCTGCGCCTTGGATGGCTATTCTCCTTCAGTGGTATCAGAGCTTGGTTACGAAACCATGAATCTGATATCTGTTTTTGTTCTGTATTAATATGATTAAAGACAAAATGAATCAAAGATTAAATTGAGATCGATCAAGTTATATATATGATATATGTAATCCTGATGCAAAATACATTATATATGATATAGTGTTCTCGTTTTGTTCATTCAAACACTCAATGGTTATTTTCCTTTGAGCGATCAATGGTCATTTGCTTCTTGATATGACATTAGTATGGTGAAGCAATGACGTGTTGATCAATCATACTGAATCAACAATCGAGATGTGTTTGACGGACTGAAATTGGTGCATCAGGGTTAGTGACGGCACAAGGGTTGTGTTGTCAGAGAGTTATGCGATTGGGGTTGTGACTGCACAAGAGTTGTGCTTTCTAAACACTTTTCCGAACAGTGTTAACCGGTTAATGCATATGGTTAACCGGTTAACGCAATACGAAATAAAATTTTGAGATTTTCAAACAGTGTTAACCGGTTAACGCTTTTGGTTAACTGGTTAACGCAAGGCGGAAAACCGTTTTCCAAGAGATTTTCAAATAGTGTTAACCGGTTAACGCAAGGCAGAAAAGAATTTTCTAGCAGTTTTTCAAACAGTGTTAACCGGTTAACGCATATGGTTAACTGGTTAACGCAAGGCAAAATTCACTCGTTCGGCTAACTCAGTGCTTTAAAAGTATCAAGTGTTGATGCAAAAAACGACGTCGATTTTAAATGAATTGTTCATTAAAATTTCGGCTTTGCGTAGTGTGATCGGTCGTCGAAATTTAATTTGGTTTTAATTAATTAAAGGAATTAATAATAATAATAATAATAATAAAGTGTTTATTATTGTCTTGTGGTGATCAGTTATGGCCTTAGTTTTCCTTTATTCTGCTTTGGGTTTTAAAATACGACCTGTGTGTCGTGCCTCTCTCTTTATCTCCCAAATGTAACTTCTTTTCTCATCTCACTCCCTCGTATGTAAAACGAGTTTCTTTTTGTAATATAATGATATGAAGAAAGCAAAGAAGTCAGTGCCAAAGGAGGACAACCTTGAAGATCTTGCTTGGAAAAGCTTAGATCATTGTAGGTTAGCTTAGGTTCTCTCGTTGGCTTGGGAGAACAATTACGCTAGGGGCCATAATTGTTTCATTATGTATGTATGTATGTATGTTGATGCATGTGAATATATGTTGATGCGTGTGAGAGGCGATTTATATGATAAATAAGCCGGTGAGATCAGAATAATTGCAATTCCCTCAAATTAAATATTAAGTTTATGCATTCCAAGTTTTAACACTCATCAAGACTAGTATCGGATAATGTAGGTTTCGCCTACGCGAGGTGCATGTTCTATATTAGTAAGGTGCGATGGGATAATTGTAATATCCAACTGTTAAAATAATGGGTCAAACTTAACTAAACAAATTATAATAAGATTATATATATGTTTAGAAGCAAGAGTTGGGAATGATCCATATGATGGATTGGAATAAGGAGTTATTCACCCAACTGAAATTTTCGAGAGTTGTATGAGATACAATTGGAAGGAGTTCCTACCTAAATAACCTAGTTATGTGTAATCCGCCTACGCGGACTTAGAACGAAGTGAAATATGGATCTCGACCCACTAGAAAATCTTCCAACGGGATTTTTCGAATCAAATGATGAGGGTCATTTGTTTTGAAAAAAATAGTGGGAGCATATTTAATTAAAGGCCTAATTAAATATGTCAATGATACTTATATTTTCATAAATCCATGTGTAGATTACCATGACAACAAACACCTCTAACAACATCTTGCGATCAATCCTTGACAAGGAAAAATTGTCTGGGACAAATTTTCTAGATTGGTACCGAAACCTGAGGATTATCCTCAAACATGATATAGGGAAAGGCAAGGAAGTTGCCAAACCCAAACCCACTATTGTTGCTTTGAAGCCTAGTGGAAGCATAGAAAAAGAAGGCACCTGCTTCCATTGCGGTAAGATCGCACACTAGAAGAGGAACTGCCCAAAGTACCTGAAAGATAGGAAGAATGGAGTAGAGACTCCAACTTCAGGTATTTTTGTTATTGAAATTAATTTATCTACTTCTGCATCATGGGTATTAGATACTGGATGCGGTTCTCACATTTGTACAAATATGCATGGACTAAAAAGGAGTAGAGATTTGGCAAAAGGTGAAGTCGACCTACGAGTTGGCAATGGAGCAAAGGTTGCTGCCTTAGCCGTAGAAACTTATGAATTGACTTTACCTAGTGGTTTAATAATTCAGTTAGAGAACTGTTATTATGTACCAGCAATTAGCAGGAATATTATTTCCATTTCTTGTTTGGACAAGTTTGGTTTTCCATTTATAATAAAGAGCAATTGTTGCTCAATTTATTTGAATGATATATTCTATGCTACTGTACAAATGAACAATGGACTATATGTCCTTGATCTTGAAATGCATATTTATAACATTAATACTAAAAGGATTAAACCTAATGAGTTAAATCCAACTTACCTTTGGCATTGTCGATTAGGCCACATAAATGAGAAACGCATTTCCAAACTCCATAAAGATGGACTCTTGGACTCTTTTGATTATGAATCATATGAGACATGCAGATCTTGTTTAATTGGAAAGATGACAAAGTCTCCATTCACAGGAAAAGGTGAAAGAGCTAATGATCTTTTGGCCCTCATACATACTGATGTATGTGGACCACTGAACATACCAGCCAGAGGAGGTTTTCCATACTTCATCACATTTACTGATGATTTCAGTAGATATGGTTATGTGTATTTAATGAAACACAAATCAGAGTCCTTTGAAAAGTTCAAGGAATTCAAGAATGAAGTACAAAACCAACTAGGTAAGAATATTAAAACTCTTCGATCAGATCGAGGTGGTGAGTATTTAAGCCTAGAGTTTGATGACCATCTGAAAAAGTGTGGGATCCTATCCCAACTTACTCCTCCTGGAACACCCCTATGGAATGGTGTATCTGAGAGAAGAAATCGAACCCTGTTAGACATGGTCCGATCCATGATGAGTCACATCGATCTTCCAAACTCGTTTTGGGGACATGCGCTGTTGACAGCAGCTTACACACTTAACCGTGTTCCATCCAAAAAGGTTGAGAAGACACCATATGAGATATGGAGTGGTGAGAAACCATATATGTCTTACATGAAGATTTGGGGTTGTGAAGTTTATGTGAAACGACAAATTTCAACTAAGCTTCAGCCCAAATCTGACAAATGCTTATTTGTGGGGTATCCTAAAGAAACAAGAGGGTATTACTTCTACAATCCTTCTGAGGGCAAAGTGTTTGTCGCTCGAACTGGAGTTTTCCTAGAAAAGGATTTTATTTCCAAAGGAACCAGTGGGAGGAAAGTAGAGCTTGAATAAATTCAAGAGTCACAAAGCATCGATACACCTATCGAGGAATTAGAGCAGAAAACACAAGTGGTTGTGGAAGAGAAACCTGCTCAAGTAGAACAAGACCAGCGTAGGTCAAGCAGGATACGTCACCTACCTGAGAGATATGGATATCTCATAACAGATCAAGGTGATGTATTACTCATGGATCAAGATGAGCCTGTGACCTACCAAGAGGCCATAACTGGTCCCGAGTCTGAGAAGTGGCTAGAAGCCATGAAATCTGAAATGGATTCCATGTACACAAACCAAGTTTGGACCTTGGTAGAGCCTCCTGTAGGAGTTAATCCTATAGGATGCAAGTGGGTCTTCAAAAAGAAGACTGACATGGATGGTAAAGTACATACCTATAAGGCAAGACTGGTTGCAAAAGGATATAAACAAATTCATGGGGTTGAATATGATGAAACCTTTTCACCAATTGCAATGCTTAAATCTGTTCGGATTTTACTTGCTATCGCTGCATATCATGATTATGAAATATGGCAGATGGATGTCAAAACTGCTTTCCTTAATGGGAATCTTATTGAGGATGTGTACATGACACAGCCTGAAGGATTTGATATACCAGAAGAATCCCAAAAGATATGTAAGCTACAAAGATCAATTTATGGATTGAAGCAAGCTTCCAAAAGCTGGAATCTTCGTTTTGATGAAACAGTAAAACAATATGGATTTATCAAGAACGAAGATGAGCCTTGTGTCTACAAGAAGGTTAGTGGGAGCATGATCGTTTTCTTGGTATTATATGTAGATGACATATTACTCATTGGAAACGATGTCCCTACTCTGCAACAAGTAAAGTCTTGGTTGGGGAAATGCTTTTCTATGAAGGACCTAGGTGAAGCAGCCTATATATTAGGAATCAGAATCTATAGAGATAGATCACGAAAACTGCTTGGCCTAAGTCAGAGTACATACATAGACAAAGTGCTGAGACGCTTTAATATGCATGATTCCAAGAAAGGATTCATACCTATGCAACATCGCCTGTGTCTATCAAAAACACAATCCCCTTCAACTAAGGAAGAAAGGGATCGCATGAATAAGATTCCATATGCATCCGCAATAGGATCTATCATGTATGCCATGTTATGTACTCGACCAGATGTCTCGCATGCTTTAAGTGCAACGAGTAGGTATCAATCTGATCCTGGTGATGCCCATTGGGTAGCTGTTAAGAATATCCTTAAGTACTTGAGACGGACTAAGGAATCATTCTTGATATATGGAGGTCAGGAAGAGTTGGTTGTAATTGGTTACACCGATGCTAGCTTCCAGACAGATAAGGATGACTTTAGATCGCAATCTGGTTATGTGTTTTGCTTGAACGGTGGTGCTGTGAGCTGGAAAAGTTCAAAGCAAGATACAGTTGTTGATTCTACAACCGAGGCCGAGTATATTGCTGCCTCAAGTGCAGCAAAGGAAGCTGTTTGGATCAAAAATTTCATTAGTGAACTTGGCATAGTCCCTAGCATTGTGGATCCCATTGGTCTCTATTGTGATAACAATGGTGCTATCGCACAAGCTAAGGAGCCTAGATCTCACCAACGATCCAAACACATACTTAGGCGTTATCATCTCATTCGAGAGATAATAGATAGAGGAGATGTGAAAATATGTAAAGTACCTACACTTGACAATATTGCTGACCCACTGACAAAGCCTCTTGCGTAGCAGAAGCATGATGGCCATACTAGATCAATGGGCATAAGGGGTATGCCTGATTGGCTCTAGTGCTAATGGGAGATTGTTGGTGTAAGCCCTAGAGGCCAATACTTTTGGTACTTGTATCGAATTATTTATTAATAATAAAAGGCTTTTTCTTTATTACGGTTGTTTAATAAAGTCCCTAGAATAGCTAGTCCGTTTAATGCATCAAGTGTGACTTGATCATGAGACCACATTAAACATAAGGACACTATTCTTAAAGTATCCGTAGTCGAGCTTTAATGTGAATTGGGATAACATTAAAGCATTGAGACTATTATGTTTGTAGACTGATGATCACATCTCATGGATCATGGATAAAGAGTTATCAAGTCCTAAACATAGGTATGAATATTAAGAGTAATATTTATACCGGATTGACCCGCTATGAGAATACTATATAGAAAGTTATGCAAAGTGTCATAAGTTATTCTCATGGTGATAATAGTGTATACCACTCTTCGACCTGAAACCACTATGGACCCTAGATGTAGAGTCGAGTGCTTTGTTGCTGATCCAACGTTGTCCGTAACTGGATAACCATAAAGACAGTTGATGGGTACTCCATGAAGCATGCTGAGGGACATGAGTGTCCTAGATGGAATTTGCCCATCCTGTGTAACAGGATAAATGTCTATGGGCCCAATATTGAACTGGACAAGGATGACATTGTCTATACCTTGTGTTCAATATAGACATAAGGGCTAAAGGGTAATTATACACATAATTATTATCACAGATGGTTTTGTCAGATCACATGACATTTTCGTGACTTGGGTAGCAGTGATGTGTTGCTAGATATCGCTCACTGTTTATTATGTTAAATGCGTGATTTAACATAATTGCCAATGTCGCGAAAACCTACAGGGTCACACGCAAAGGACGGATTGATAAGAGATAGAGTAACTAAAGAACACCGTAAGGTACGGTGCACTTAAGTGGAATACGAAATATGGTAAGGTACCAAATACTTAAATGATTTTGGGCATATTATAAGATATGGGCCAAAATGCACTTAAGTGGGCTTTTTAGCTTGAAGCCCACACAAGTGGTTCTATAAATAGACCCCTTGGGTAGAAGCATTATCACTCAGACTAACACTCAAGTGAAGACTTGGAATTTCGTTTCCCTCTCTCTCTCATTCAAAGCCTTCATTCGTACCAGCTAGCACTGAGATTGAAGGAATCCGTTCGTGTGGACTGAGTAGAGATGTTGTCATCGTTCAACGTTCGTGATCGCCACAAGAGGTAACGATTCTATCACTGATCATGCCCATTCGTAAGGATCACTAAATGGAGAAATTTTTAAATTCTGCTGCACCTTGGATGGCAATTCTCCTTCATATATATATATATATATATATATATATATATATATATATATATATATATATATATATATATATATATTTAACAACAATTGCAACAATTTGATATGACCATAAAAAAATTATTTTCATTTATATAATTGAAAGGATTACACTGAATATAATTTCAGAAACCAAATGAAAAATACAAGAGCAACGGATACTAGTCATCCTAAGGATCCCTAACAATTATGTCAGAAGACCTGGCTGTAGGCGTGTACTTCCTCCGAATGCGTCTAATCTCGGTCTCAAAAGAAACCTTCATTTCAGCTTCTCGAGGACAAGCTGATCAATAATCATCTTCCAAGCAACGGGAGGCTGAGGCATCATAGAGGAAGATGAAACCTTCGACTCTCTCTGTCTCTTTGTCACTCGGTCTCAAGTAGCTCAATAAGTGTATCTTTGTCCTTAGACTCTAATTGCAACTCCTCATGCTTTTTGCTCAAAGCATGGAAACACTTTTCCCACGTATCCTTCTCTTGCTTCATCTTGGCGAGCGCGTCTTCCAACTCCTCTACATCTTGGTTAGGGAGAGTTAATAGCTCAACCACAACCATAGACATAGGTCTTTCACAAGGATAAGGCATCTTCAACTCCAAAGCTCTTTTCTTCACCAAGTAGTGTAAGCTTCCAAAGCTACACAATTGCGCGGACCAAGCTCGGATCTTCCTTTTCTATGCACATTATGCCAAGCATGCACAATCTTCTGCTTCAAATGTTGGGGATCTTTACCCTCTTGATATAAAAGACCTTCTAACAAAGTGTTATTAGGTTTGTCTCTCAAGGGGAACCCAAGTTGACGACGAGCCAAAGCAGGGTTGTAGTTAATTCCTCTTTGTGTATCAATGAGGGGCACGTTAGAGAATTCACCACAATAATCAATAATCTCCAAACTTCTCAAAGAAGGATCATACCAAACTATATCATCATTGGTGAGAGACATAAGTCTCTGAGACCACCGTAGACATTGTTTGTTTTCCACAAAAGCAGGTGTCTGAGGCAAGTGCGAAATAAACCACTTGTACAGAAGAGGAATACAACAGACAATAGTTCCACCACCCTTATAATTCCTTAGATGCAAAGAGAAATACATATCACCCAACAAAGTAGGCACATGATTCCCAATCAAGAAAAGTCTAATGGCGTTAACATCAACAAAACCGTCAATGTTAGGGAACAAAGCTAACCCATAAATGAGCAACACAAAGATAGCTTCAAAAGCATCCACACTACCGGCTTAAGCAAAGGCAGTAGCTTCCTTGATGAGGAAATCAGATGGCAACCCAAACAATCCTCCTTTCTTCGCCCAATGAGCCTTTATCTCAAACTTCTTCAAGTGAAGAGCTTCGGCAATAAGGTGAGATCTGGGAATCTCCTCCAATCCACTAAAAGGAACTCTACTAGAAATGGGTATCGCCAAGAGATGGGCATACTCCTCCAATGTAGGCACAAGCTGATAATCTGGGAAAGTGAAGCAACGGTAGAGAGGATCATAGAATTGCACTAGCACACTCAAGAGTCCTTCAACCACATCAGCAAACAAGATAGACAGAAGTTTCCCATGACGTTGTTTGAAGTCCAAGGGATCTAATACAAAAGATTCTAGCTTCCTTAACTCTTTCAAGTCGGGACATCTGAAACTGAACTTCTTAGTATTCCTTCTTCCACAATCCATGGTCTGAAAATATTTGCAAATAATACCTCAGTTCCTTGAAATTTTTGTGTGATGAATGTTATGATGCGTATGAATGCAACAATCACAAATAATAGATCACACACAAGGCCAGCAAACAAAGGTCAAGGGATGAATCAAGTCATTGTCAAGATCAATCATCCATTTTGGTGCATTATGGTTTACACCTTATCAACACCCAAGTTCCATTGATATTGACAAGACTTGATTGGATCAACCAAGAATCAAGGGTTTGTTGTGAGTCACGAGCATGGAGTCTGGGTAAGAACTATCCCAGAGGAGTGAACTAAGGATAAAACCTGTAGATCATGTTCTAAAAAGTTCCCAGAGTCTTAATTCCATCTATCGGATATTACAGGATAAGATGACTGACTCATCAACCCATAATATTCTCAAGAGAAACTCGTCTGAGTGTAGTATCGTGTAACAACTATTATCAAGTCTATACTTGAATAGTCTCCGCACTACGTCCTAAATAGGTCAAGAGGGGGTAAATGTTCTACGGTCCTCAGCTTCTCGGACCCAAATCAGAGATAGTAATGCCTAACCAAAATACTTGTGTGACATTTCCAAATCCAAAAGGGTCTCCACTGAGCAGATGGATCTCAAGCCAACTTGTTAAGGACTACTCCACACAATTCGAACATGACTATACCATCCTCATATCTTAATTGCACTCAAGTTCGGGTTAGAACTTATCTCACCACTCAGAGATCACCAAGCACAACAAGCAGATTATATCATACAAACAAATATACATACATCAATTATATACAATTATATACACACACAAAAAGTAGACTAAACCCACTAGAGACTACTCCCCAGCAGAGTCTCCACTTAATTTCTATAGCGGTAAAGTCATGATCATCAAGCTATGGGTAAGCAAGACATCAATAAAACCAGAGTCGCCACCGCGCTTTTATTGTTTCCAAGGAAAAAGGGAAAAGCACGAACAAAACCCAAAAGTAAGAAGTTTTCAAATCAAAACAAATAAAATGCCAGAGATTACAGGTAAGGGGATTGGTTACACAGAGGGAAGGTGTTAGCACCCAAAGTGTCCTAGGTACTCCTAGAGAGCCCTTTCTTGTGTGCATATGTATTTTGTACAAAATGATATTTACAAACAAATAGAATGGGGAGATGAGAAAAGAATTCATTAATTATATTTTTGGGTTTGACAAGACCTTCGGACTTGTGCCTACGTACCAACATAAAAATGAGGGATCAAAACCTCATAGTCCGTGGTATCAATTTCAAAGTGAATGCATTTCTTTTAGCCAAAATTAAGTTTGAAAGGCACAAAGGCCTAAAATGGTTTGAATGAGTTAGTTCTTTTTGGGATTTTTGAAAGTTTAGTTCAGATATAATTAAGTTTATTTACAAGTTTACTTAAGAGAAAAAGTTTGAAATGCAATGGCATAAGGCCAAAGTTTCTAGTTTGCAAAGTGGTCAAAGTTTAGAAAAACTAGTACAAGCAAAGAAGATTTTAAAAAAGGGGGAGAGATTTTGAAATTAAAGAAGTGTGGAGGAGATAAAGAGACTAATCCTAAGCACAAAATTAAAAGTTAAGAGTTGAAAAGATCTGACCAATGGGTAGCAATCCAATAGACAAGAATGTCATATAGAAACCCAAATTCCCTTGGGCATTAGAATCAAGCCACGAACAATGCACAATATATCAATCTTGAAGAGCAAGGCATCAAATAAAGATAGCCACATCCAAGCTTAGCCACTCCATGATCTTCTTCAAATTTGCCCATGTAGCAGATGAATTCCATAAGTCACAGGTTTAAAATAACAGCTTCACAATGATCATGTTGTAGATGAACTCAAAGGGATCTTCAATGATGTATCAGATGAAGTTTCAAATTATAAGCACTTGTTTTCATAAAAGTTGGCATTGGCCAAGTCCTTTGCATAGGGATGTTGCCTAAATTCTAATTCAAATTGTCCAAGATCAAGCCAACAGTCCACACAATAGTTTTTTAGGATTTTTGTTTCTTATTATGTACATTGATGGTCAAAGACCACACAAGCAAACAAAATATACACAAGCAAGATATATCATACAACATGGTCCAAATGGACAAAGTGAAAATGGCATTAACATAAATAATTAGAATGGTATGAATAATGGCAAATGAATAAAGACTTGAAATTAAATTGCATTAATGTGAATGGCTTGAAATTAAATCTTAGTTGTTAATGAGTTAGAAGTTAGTATTGCTTTTGCTTTTCTTTTCATTTTAAGTCATTCTTTGGAGAACACTCAACCCACCTATCACAAGCATGGATCCTTGAACCAAGACATCTTCCAAAGGAAGGAAAAAAGGCCAAGTTTCCACACAATACCATGAAAGAGGGGAGACTTACAATCTCACTAACTAAAATGTTAAGCAATCATAATTGGACTTATGTAGAAGTCACAACTATTTAAGGTCGGACAATAGAATGTTGGTGTTAATGCATGTTAGAGACATAGTATAATGGGCTATGCTCATGAAACATACCACACACAAAAAGAATATGCAAAAGAGGTGGCCTAATCTCATCCATACTTATGTTGATTTTGCAATCAACTAGCCTTAGGATTTAGAGATATCATAGGTCAAATGGAATGGATGCATAAAGAAGGGGAATTAGATGAAGAGGGAGGGGAGTGAAACAAAACTCAAATTGGTCAAAGGAGGACTTTTACCAAATTAAGATCATTCATTCATTTTGGGAGATGGAATATACATTCCATCAATCCCCTAAATCCAATTATCTTAACCTAGCAAAGTCAAGCCAACCTTGACCAAGGCCCAACAACACAAGTTAAACTTATACAAACCATCAAAATAGCTCAACACAATTATTTGGCATTTATTCAATTTAAAAATACTAAAAATAATGCATTAGATTAAATATGGTTTGTCAAATTCCTAAAACCTCATCAAAACACTAAAGAAATGGCCATGAGATTTATCATAGGTCAAACAAGGTCAAAGGACCTTGGAGAAAAATTTTCAGAATTTTTGGAAACTTAAAAGTATTTTTAAACAATTAAAAATATTCAAAAAATCAATTAAATCATGAAAAATATTAATAATGATCCAAAAAATAATTTTAATTCAAAATATGAAAGAGGAATTTATTTAAATTTATTTTGGTGAAACTCTCATATTTTTTGGATCAATATTAAAATTAATATGAATTAATGAAAATCAAAGGAATTAAAATAAAAATCATAAAATCAATAAAACGTGGACCACTTGATCTCCCTCATTAATTGAGGTGGCAGATCAAGTGGATGAAAATGCGCGTTCCATAGTGGAACTCAGTCAGCGCGCCACACACGTGGTAATCACAACCAACCCATGAGATTAAAACTATTTAAATCAGATTAATGGCTCAGAACCTGTCTAGCACACCACCGGCGTTGGACCTCCGGTCACCTTCTCAGGCGAGGTCCACCAGACTGGTTCACTCATCACTATCACAAAAATGAAAAAAGAGGACATGATCTGAAAGAAAAAATGGCGTAGAGCACGAAGCTAACCTTAATTTACACTAACTCCAAATATATAGAAATATATGAGGAGTTAAATTTTGAGGTGTGTCAACTGAGTTGCTTCGATTTGATCTCAAAGCAACTCAATCTTCTTGCCTATATTGGTAGGACTTCATACAACCAAAGATTCAAGAGAATTGATGAGAATTGAGAGAGAATCAAAGAGAAGAAGATTTCTGAAAATCACCTTCAATGTTGTGCAGAACTGGATCTTGCTTGCTTCAAACTTGACTTGATCACACTCGAGGAGCTTGCAGAAGTGGTTTGGAAATGGTACAAAGCTTTGGATCCTGGAGTTTTTGAATCTCCAAACAGTGAGATTCAAACTCAATTTTCAAGTTGAAAATTCTCAGGTTTTCCTTTGAATGGCGAGGGTTTGAATTGGGGGGTAAAGCTAGCGCGAAAGGTCTTTGAAATGAGCTTAGAGGCCTTGTATTTATAGCATGTGAGATTGATAATTGCAAACTTGAAAAATTCCTAAATTTGGCAAGGTGATGCACAAGTTTGCATGGGCGTGTAGAGGCCCATGAAGCAATCCATTTTGATCCAATTGCAACTGTACTGAAGTTCAAATCATGCTTGAATGGAAAGGCAATGTGAAATGGAGTTTTGAACATTTGATTTTCTCCAATGATGCAGACCTGCTAAGACCATGCGCAGCCCTATAAAATCTCATCCAAAATGCATGAAATAGGGTTCTTTGGAAAGCTTAGATCAAGGGGAACAACTTTGATGTTGGACACTTTTCCCTTTGGAACTTGGATCATGGTGAATTTTGAGGTGGAAGTTTGGAAATTTTAACATGTTGAAATTTTTCTATGTGTTAAGTCATATATCTTCATCAAAGTTCTAGCTCTTTCAAAGACCTTCATGGTATAGGTCAAAAATGATCTATAATGTATCCTCATATCACATGCTCATAAAAGTTGAATTATCTCTCACTCCAAACATAAAATTTGAAGTATACATCTTGAACTTTATTTTGCAATTTGGAAATCTTTCATCTCATAAAATTGATCAAGTTATGGCCTTAGGAAGTTGACTTTCAAATTAGGGTTTAGACAAAATGACCTATAATGTTTCCATATAGAAAAAGATTTTCCAAACATAAATAGCTCTAGGTCTCAACATGAAAGTTGTTTGAAATGTCATTAAGAGTAACTTTTCTCTTGGAATCATTTTCATATGGTGAAAAGTGTAGGAGATAGGGTCTAGGGGGACTCAGTTTTGATCAGATGAAATCATATGGCCAACCACCATCAACCAACTTGCTAACCTTCAATTCTCTTGACTTTATAGGCTCATGGTAGATCATATATGCATAAGATGATGAATTTTGAAGTGTCCCTTGAGAGATTTGTTCAATTGGTGAGATAGCTTGTTGGAGAAGTTACTTAAGATACCCAGTCAAACTAGGGTTTCCAAGGCAAATCACCTCCAAACTCTTGAAGAATACTTGATCAATATAATATGTAGAGATTATTGGGACTCATATATGATGCTTTGAGACATTGTGGATCAATCCTTGGTTGTTCTTTTAGCCATGAGGGTCTCAAACCCTAGATATGAACTTGATGGGTCAATGATGATCATGTCCTACCTACAAAAAAGGGTTAGGAAAATGCAAAGACATATTTTAGGTAATTTGATTAGTAAAATAATAATATACAAGTATGATACAATCACATAGTGCTTAGTGATCTCTCCCAAAACAAACCCAATGAAAGAGGGGTAAGGATAATGCCAAGGTATGATCCCAATGCTAATGCATATGATGAAATTGCATGAGGGATCTTAGGGTCAAAATTGGGGTCTTACAGCTGCCCCTATTTAAGGACATTCTAACTGAGGAGGTGAAGGTTAAAATCTTGGTATCGACTAAGTAGAATGGGCTTAAAAAACAACATATAGAAACAAATTTTGGTCCCTAAGAGACCTCATGATGCATATGGTATGAATGTTAAAGTTAATTCTCTGTGGGGAAATGTTGCCACAAAGGAAAAGACATCAAAGAGACCGAAAGTCCGTAGGAGCATAATGCATTCCATAAGGAAAAACTCACTGGGGAGACAGAGACTCTGAGGGGAAAAAAGGGTTATGCGTAGGCCAGGCTACGACTTAAAATTGCTGGGGGACTAGAGGAATTCCATAAAAAATGGAAAGACTCGGTCGGGGAAACAAAATATCTGCAATGGAAACGAGTAAGTCAGGATAAAGCTGACATACCGGAATCATGCAGGAAAAGAGATTTCACTAAGGAAATGCGCACTCAACTCAACTGGGGGAAGAAATAAACTTCAACACAGGAGGAGCAGAAATTTAATATCTACTACTCGCTACTGGGTAAGGAGATAAATAAAGATCTGACAGAGAGTACATCCATCATCGGTTAGGATGAACATATCAAGGATGACTCGCTGGGAACCGCCAGGAGGGTATATTCATTACCGGTTACTGGGTAAGAATAGCCTTGCTGGGGAAAGCTGCGGCAAATAGGATTTATAACTACCGGTTGCTAGGCAGAAGACCAAAGATGAGAATATTCGTCACCGGTTAGGGTGAACATATCAAGGATAAACTCAGAGGAAAGAAAATCCATCATCGGTTAGGATGAACATATCAAGGATTAACTTGCCTGGGGATTGCCAAGGAGGACATCCGTCATCGGCTAAGATGAACATATCAAGGATAAACCAACTGAACAAAAAGTAGGAATTACATCTATCAAATGCAGGATAGAATACCATCAAAAAGAAAAATCGTCACTGGTTAGGATGAACATATCAAGGATAAACTATGTTGAGGAGAAAAAATAGGAATTACATCTATCAGTTACTGGATAGAATACCAACAAAGAGAAAATACGTCACCGGTTTGGATGAACATATCAAGGATTAACTCTGCCAGGGAAAATTAGGATTTACAACTACCTGTTACTGGGTAGAAGACCACAAAAAGAAGGAAACCCCTCATCAGTTAGGATGACCATATCAAGGATTAACTCTCTGAGGAACAACAATAGGGATTACAACTACCTTTTTACTGGGTAGAATACCAAAGATGAGAATATCTTTCATCGATTAGGATGAACATATCAAGGATAGACTCTGACAGGGGAAGAAAATCCATCGTCGGTTGGGATGGACATATCAAGGATATACTTCCGGAGAAAATGAATCCACTAGGGACTCTACTTATGGAAAAACAGGGGTACTTTTTCCGAGTATTGGGCAAGAAGTAATAAACTGCAAACTAAGGAGAATATTACCAGCTACCGGGTAATAAACTCTTAGGAGACCCAAAGCATCTATCTAGGCAAGAGCTAGAGAGAAACGATCAATCAAGACTCAACCCAATGAGGATATAACTCAAGGGGGGTGATACTATCCAGATAATCAAATGGGGAGGAAACTAAAACAATACTCATCCACGAGGAAATAACTCAGTGGGGAAAGGAGAAAGGTTAAAGTCTTTCTGCTTAAGGGGCTGACACTCTACAATTGAAGGAGGACAGACGCCAAATTTATATGGGGATAAAGTAACGCCATCTCAAAAAATGAATCAACAAATATGATGATGCAATTATGAAATTATATGAGTGTATATGTATATGTATATGCGATGATTATGCTGACAAAATGATCGCAAAGGATACAAGGGTGTCACAAAATTTTGAATCATCGGTACAATCCTCGGTCAATCCGCAAAAGAGGGAGATAACTGCTGGAGAAAAGAGAGATCGACATCCCAAAGGCTCAACCCTAACCGGGGAAAGAGGAGATCTGCTGAGGAAAGGAAACGTTATTGAATCTGAAGGGAATTTTAGGTCAATCACCATATCAAATGAGCGACAACCATGTAGGGGATAAACACAAATAGCTACTCAGAAACCAGGAGGGAACTCTGACTGGGAGCGAGTTGGATGGCGAATGGTGGGGAAACCAAAGTCCTACTGCAAACATGCGAACTGCTGAACTCTATTGGAGACAACAATAAATTGGATTAACAAACATCAACACTACTGAGGAATACACAATCTCTGCTGGGGCAAACCCACAAACTCCGTTGGGGATCAAACATTCCGCAAGGGAACCGAATCAACCAACTTGGCTGGGGATAACTGAGGGTTATCTTCTTGGGGAAACCACTAATGGTCCACACTTAGAACTTGCTGTTTTTCGAAATGTTGTTGATATTTCTTTCTAATTGCTGTAAAATTCTTGCTTTTATATGTTTAAGAAAATGATTTTGACTAAAAAAATTAATTTCAAAAATGATCATAACAAAATTTAAAACTATTTGGCTGAGGTAAATAAGAGTAGAAACAATTGGATAAAAGCTCAACTTTATTTAATATAATGGTAGTCTGTAAATGAAGAGACTCCATAGATCTTTACAAAGTTGAAAATGGTAATTTACATGGAAAAGGGTTACATTGAATACAATTGACCACTAATCCTTCTACCAACTCTTGATATTCGTTGTGCTTTTGGCTGCTACCGGGGATGAATCAACGTCAACCCTTGTGCTCAACAAAACTTCCCAAAAGTGGAATATCATTAGAATGCAGTTACTTGCCATGACCCCTAGTTTTTGCATAAATTGCCCCAGGGTGGGGTACTCAACTTATCGAGAAAATTCTTTTCTATTTTATGTCTCTAACTTTTACCTAGATCGCCCTTTCGAGTTTTCAAAATTCTTTTCTATATTACCTTCCTACCCAGTAACCGGTAATAGATAATATATCTCTTTTTACTCCTGTGTTGAATTTTTTCTTCCCCAGTTGAGTTTGGTTTCATATTTCTTCGTGAAATTGAATTCCCTTGTTGCGTGAGTATTTCAACTTTGTTCTGATTTACGCATCTCCCCTACAGGTGTTTCTTGCTGTATTGGTGTTATCCCAATATATGCAGATTTCCCTTTTTCCCCAACTGAGTCTTTCCATTGTTTTATTTTCATGGAAATCCCCTCGTATCTCCCAACAGTTTTTCAAGTCGTAGCCTGGCCTACACATAACTTTTATCCCCCAGAGTCTTTGTATCCCTAGTGAGTTTTCCTTACAGAATGCATTGTGCTTATGTGGACTTTCGGTCTCTCTGGATTCTTTTCCTTTGTGGCAATATATTCCCCATAAAGATTATTTTAACATTCATATCATACGCATCATAAGGTTTCTTAGGGACCAAAACTTGTTTCTTGATATTGTTATTTAGTCCATTCTACTTAGTTAATACAAAGATTTTAACCTTCACATCCTCAGTTAGAATGTCCTTAAATAGGGGCAATATTAAGACCCCGATTTTGACTCTAAGATCCCTCATGCTATCTCATCATTTGCATTGGCTTTGAGATTACACCTTGGCATCCTCCTTACCCCTCATTCATTAGTTTTTCATTGGGAGAGATAACCAAGCACGTTTGATTGTATCATACTTTATTTTCTTTTATTTACTAACCAAAATACCAAAAATATGTCTAGGTATACTTTTGTTTCTTTTGTTGGTAGTGTGTGCATCCACCTATGCCCTATCAAACTCACATCTAGGGTTTGATACCCTCATGACAAGAGATCAATCAAGGAATGGTTCACCATTGATTTTAAGCATCATGTATGGATCCTCATGTTCATTATTTGTCATTTTGATCAAGACTTCATCAAGATTTTGAAGCTTGTTTGCCTTAGAAGCCCTAATTCATCTGGGTATCTTGTATGACTTCCTCAATAAGTTTCTTCAACAATTAGTCAAATATATCAAGTTATAATTCATTATACATCATCTCAAACATATATTATTCTCCATGAGCCCTAAAGATCAAGAGAACTTCAAGTTTGCAAGTTGGTTCAAAGAGGTTGACCAGAGAAAGTCAACTAGTCAAAACTGGGGTTCCCTAGACCCTATCTCCTACAATATTTGTCATATGAATATTATTACAAGATAAAAGTTACTATTTATGACATTCTAAACAACTTCCATGTTGGCATCAAGAGCTAGTTTTGCTTGTAAAGTCATTTTTTATGCTGAAAGATTGTAGGTCATTTTGTTTGTGCCCTAGTTAGGAGGTCAACTTCCAAGGACCATAACTTGCTCAATTTTTATGATATGAAGTCCATATAAGTTTCACGATGTGTTATACAACTTTTATTCTTTGAGAAATTTCAAATTCAACTTTGTAGGGCATGTGCCAAGAGGAAAGATTATAGGTCATTTTGGGCCATCATCATTGAACAAGCAATTTTCCTCAACTTCTAAAATCCATAACTCCATCATGCTATATCCAAATGATTTCAAATTTTTGACCAATTTGAAAATATTGAAATATCTACAACTTTGGTGAAGAAACCATTTTCATTTTGAGCTCATAGAAAAAGTTGTTCAAGGTAGAAGAAGTGGTCATTTGACTTTATACTTAGAATTTTTTAACTATGTTTGATTTCTCCAACTTCCAGATCAAAATTCATCATGATCCAAACTCAAAATGGAAAAGTGTTCAGCATAAAACTTGTTCCCCTTGGTATCACCTTTCCAAATCATCCAAGATCACTTCATTTGTACAAGAATTGAGGTACTTGTGCATGGTTCCTTTGTTGGACTTGTTTTGGCAGCTTTTGCACTCAAATGATCATTTGTTTTTGCATGCTTCCATGTGATGACTTCAGTATTAAATGTGCACGAATTAGAAGTAAATTGCATAATTGGTTGGGACTAATTCAATGCCCATGCACCCATACACAACATTGTTATTTTCTACATTTTTTGGAAAGGTGCAAAATTGAATTCATGAGCCTATAAATAGAAGATCATTGCTTCAGAAATCATACACACACATTGCCCAAGCCTTGCCAGACAATATCAGAAGCGTACTCTATATAATTCCTTGAAGATTTCTTTGAAATCGAGTTTGAATTTCACCTTTTGTTTTGAGATTCAAACTCCAAGGATTCATTTCCATTTTCATATCAATTGATCACTGCAAGCAAGAGGAGGAAGAACCAAGTGGATTCATATTGAGATCAAGCCAAATCATTGCTACCCAAAGGTGAATTTTCAGAAACTTCAAGCCTTCGATTCTCTTTCAATTCTCCATCATTCTCTTTGCTTATTGGTTGTCTGAAGTCCTACCAATGTAGGCAACAAGATTGAGTTGCTTTGAGTTCAAATCAAAGAAACTCAGATCGTGTACCTCAAAATTCAATTCCTTATATCTCTCAATATATTTGGAATTGGATAAAATTGAGGCCATATTCGAGCTCCTGAGCTTTTTCTCTTTAAAATGGTATCCTTACTTTTCATTTTCTAATTGGTTGAGGGTGGACCAGTCCAGTGACGTCCACCAGAGAAGATGACCGGAGCTAGGGCTCCAGTGGTGTGCTCACATTGTCCAGACCATCTGATCATGAGGCCATGTTCTAATCCTGACCCTTCCTTTTGATTACCATTGCTACATGCGTGTTGACTAGGTGTTTGGTGGATAGTGCGCGTTGGCCATCATATCCGCCACCTCAATTAATGAGGGAGATCTGATGACCCTCATTTTTTCTAATTTCTTTTTTAATTCTGATTTTTCATTTAATCCCTTTATTTTGTTTAATTCATATTAATTTCGTTTTTAATCCAAAAAATATGGGACTCACAAAAAATCGTTAAATATTTTTCTCTTTCATATTTTGAATTAAAATCATTTTTTGGATTAATTTTGATATTTTTCATGAATTAAATTTTTTTTTTTGCTTTTTTTATAATTATTTTAAAATACTTCTGACTTTCCAAAAATCATGAAATTTTTTGTTTAAGGTCCTTTGAAATTCTAGTAAGTGAGATTGTAAGTATCCTATTCTTCATGGCTGTAAGACCCAAATTTTGATCCTAAGATCCCCCATGCTATATCATCATATGCATTGGCATTGGGATCACACATTGGCATCCTCTTTACCCCTTCTTTCATTGGGATTGCATTGAGAGAGATCACCAAGAACTTTTGATTGTATCATACTTTTATTTTTTTCATTATTTACTAACCCAAACACCAAAAAAAAATGCCAATGTATAGTTTAACTCTTTTGTAGGTAGTGTGTGTGCTCACCTATGCCATATCAAGCTCATATCTAGGGTTTGAGACCCTCAATGCAAAGAGCACAATCAATAAATGGTTCACATTGGCTCTAAGCATCATATATGGATTCCCATGATCTTCACATATCATTTTGATCAAGAAATCATCAACAGTTTGGAGTTTGTTTGCCTTGGAAACCCTAATTCATCTCGGTATCTTGTGTAACTTCTTCAACAAGTTTCTTCAACAATTGATCAAATATTTCAAGGGATAATTCATATTAAATCATCCTACAGATGTATGCTCCTCCATGAGTCCCAAAAGTCAAGAGAATGTCAAGCTAGCAAAATGGTTCATGGTGGTTAACCAAAGAAAGTCAACAGGTCAAAACTGAGGTTCCTTAGACCTTATCTCCTACAATGTTTGTCATATAAAAATGATTCCAAGTAAAACTTTACTCAAAATGACATTACAAACAACTTTCATGTTAAAGTCAAGATCTAATTTTGCTTGGAAAGTCATTTTTTATGGTGAAAGATTATAAGTTATTTTATGTGAACCCTAGTTTGGAGGTCAACTTCCCAAGACCATAAGTTGCTCAAATTTTATGAGATGAAATCCATTAAAATTACATGATTAAATTCAAGATTTCTACTGAAAATTTTATGTTTTTAGGAAGTTAAAATTGAACTTTCAAATGCATGTGCCAAGAGGAAACATTATAGGTCATTCTGGGCCAATACCATTGAACAAGTGATTTTCCTCAACTTCTAAAATGCATACCTCCTTCATGCCAAACCCAAATTAGATCAAATTTATGACCAAATTTAAGAGGTTTGAAAGATCTACAACTTTTATGAAGGAACGTTTTTCATTTGAAGCCCATAGAAAAAGTTATTCAAGGTGGACGAAGTGAACATTTGACTTGGGACTTAGAAAATTTTCAAATATGTTTGATTTCCCAAATTTCCATCTCAAAATTCATCATGATCCAAGCTTTAAATGAAAAAGTTTTTAACATGAAAGTTTTTCCCCTTGATCTCACCTTTCCAAAAAGTCAAGGATCATCTCATTTGGCCAAATAATGAAGGACTTGCACATGGGTGCAAATTGAAGGATCATTGGGATGTTTTCCACTTCCACTTTGCATACACGATTGCATGGCTTACCAACGTGAATTCAACATGACTCTCACTCATTTTTGAATCAGATTACATCACTTGATGGGCCTAGAAAACTCCCATGCAAGCATGCAAGAGAATTACTCAAAAGTTTCCAAAACTGGAAATGTGTAGAAATCAATATCCTTGGCTATAAATAAGACCATCATTGCCTAGAATTAGAGACCTCATGCCCAAGCTTTGAACCTGCAATCCCAAACCATCACCATTGAAGGATAAGCTTGAAGATTTTCTTTGAAAATCTAGTTTCAATTCTCCATTTGTTTTGAGATTGAAACTCCAAGAGTCCATACCTTTCATTGATTCCAATCACTTCAAACAAGCATCAAAAGCAAGGCCAAGCATAATTAAAAGCAAGATCGTGCCAATCTGAAGCTCCATTGAAGGTGAATTTTCAGAATTTTCATCTCTTTGATTCTCCCTAAATTCTTCACCATTCTTGTTGATTTTTGGTTGTCTGAAGTTCAATCAATGTAGGAAAGAAGATTGAGTTGCTTTGAGGTCAAATCTAAGCAACTCAATTCATGATCCTCAAAATTCAAATCCCTGTATCCTTTTATATACTTAGAATTGGAGAAAATTGAGGTCAGATTCGTGCTCCTGAGCATTTTTCCTTCAAATTAGTGTATCCACTTTTCATTTTTCATAAGGTTTTGATTGGACCAGTCGGTGGTCCTCACCGGAGAAGATGACTAGACCTAAGGCTCTGGTGGTGCGCTGGATCAATCCAGAGCATCTGATCCTTTTGAAAGGTTTTAATCTCCCACGTCCAATCTGATTACCATGCTTGCAGCAGGTTTGACTAAGGACCTTGTGGAATGCGCGCTCCTGGTCATCTGATTTGCCACCTCAATTAATGAGGGAGATCAGATGGCCCTTGTTTTTTTTATTTTTGATTTTTTTTCATTTAATCCATTTATTTTGATTAATTCATATTAATTTCATTTTTAATCCAAAAAATATGGCACTTTCAGAAGAAAAAAAAACAAATATTTGTCTCTTTCATTTAATGAATTAAAATTATTTTTTGGATTAATTTTGATATTTTTCATGATTTAATTGTTTTTGTGCATATTTTTAATTGTTTAAAAATACTTCTGACTTTTTAAAAATTATGAATTTTTTTGTCTAAAGTCCTTTGACCTTGTTTGACCTATGATAAATCTCTTAGCCACTTATTTAGATTTTTGAAGAGGTTTTAGGTTTTGACCTAACATAATTCAATTTAAATGGATATTAATTTGATTTTTAATTGATTAATTGTGTAGAAATTATGTTGAGCCATTTTTATTGACTTGTGAAGTTTAACTATGTGTTTAGGCCTTGGTCAAGGTTGATTTGACTTTTATTGGATTAAAATAATTGAATTTAGGGGATTGATGAAATGTACAATTCATCTCCCAAAATGAATGAATGATTTTAATTTGATAAAATTTATCCCATGACCAATTTGTGTTTGTCTTATCTCCCTTCCCTCTTCATCTTAAATCCCATTATTTTCCATCCTCTCCATTGACCAATGAAGTCTCAATATCCTAAGGCTGATTGGTTCATCAATAACTTTGTGTTAGATGAACCAATATAAGTATGGATGAGATAGGTCCATCCTTTGATCATTTTCTTTTTGTGTGTGGTATGTTTTAAGAGTATGGTTCATTATACCATATCTCTAACATGCATTAAAACCAAAATTTTCATTGCCCGACCTCAGATAGTTGTGACTTCTACATAAGTCCAATTACGATTTCTTAACATAGCGTTAACTTTTGACCCAAAGGCATAGCATTCTAGTAAGTGAGATTGTAAGTCTCCCCCCTTTCATGGTATTCTATGGAAACTTGGCCTTTTTCCTTCCTTTGGAATATGTCTTGGTTCAAGGATCCATGCTTGTAATAGAGGGTTGAGTGTTCTCCAAAGAATGACTTAAACAATTAAAAAGCAAAACTCCACTAACATCTAATCAACTAACATTTGACAAACTTCTTATTAATCTTGCTTTTATTTTCAAGTCATTAACTTTATGCAATTTAAATTCAAGTCATTTACCATTTCATTTTACATTTTACATTTTACATATCATTTAACTTGTTTATATTTATATCAATTTCACTTTGCTCATTTGAGCCATATATTGTGATTGTATATATTTGTTTGTATATTTTGTTTGTGTTTGTGGTCTTAGGACCTTAAAATACTTAATAAATAACAAAAACCCTTAAAAAATGTTTATGTGGACTGTTGGATTTGATCTGAGCTTTGGACTTAGAATTAGGCAACATTCCCTATGCAAAAGGACTTGGCCAATGCCAACATTTCTGAAAACAAGTTATTGTGACATGAGCTTTTATCTGATGCAAGTATTGGGATCCACATGAATTCATTTGCTACATGGTCTTGATATAACTGTTACTTTGAACCTTGTCTAATGCTTATTTCTGAGTCAATCAAGGAGTATGTCATCTGATACATGAGAAGATAAAGAAGACTGTGAAGTTGCTTGCTTGGATATGGTTATCTTTATTTTATGCCTTGCTCTTCATATTGTTATTTTCTTATTGAAATTGCTTGATTCAGAGTCCAAAGGGAAAGTGAGTTTCTATATGACATTCTTGTATATTTGATTCCATCCCCATTGGTCAGATCTTTTCAACTCTTAACGTTTAATTTTATGCTTAGAATTAATCTCTTCATCTCCTCCCATTTCTTAAATTTCAAAATCTCTCCCCCTTTTCAAAATCTTCTTTGCTTGTGATTTCTAAACTTAGACTCTTTTATAAACTAGAAACTTTGGCCTTATGTCATTGCATTTTTAAACTCTTTCCTTAAATCAAACTTGTAAATGAATCTAACCATATTGACTTAAAATTTCAAAAGACAAAAAGAACTAACATTCATTCAAACTCTTCTGGGCTCTTTGTGCCTCTTTTAAATTCAAATTTTTGTTAAAAGAAATCCACTCACTTTGAAATTGATACCCCGAACTACGAGGTTTTGATCCCCGATTTTTATGTTGGTACGTAGGCACAAGTCCGAAGGTCTTGTCAAACACAAAAATATAATTAATGAATTCTTTTCTCATCCCCACATTCTATTTATTGCAAACATCATTTTATACCAGAGCACATACGCACATAAAAAAAGGGCTTCCTAGGAGTATCTAGGACACTTTGGGTGCTAACACCTTCCCTCTGTGTAACCAACCCCCTTACCTCTAATCTCTGGCATTTTATTAGTTTTGATTTGAAAACTTCTTATATTTGGATTTTGTTCGTACTTTTCCTTTTTCCTTTGGAAACAATAAAAGCGCGTTGGAGACTCTGGTTTTATTGACGTTAAGTTTATTTATAGCTTAATGGTCATGAATTTACCGCTACAGAAATTAAGTGACGACTCTGCTGGGAAGTAGTTCTTAGTGGGTTTAGCCTACTTTTTATGTGTATATAATTGTATATTTGATGTTTGAATATTTGTTTGTGTGATATAATCTAATTGTTGTGCTTGGTGATCTCTGAGTGGTGAGATAAGTTCTAACCCGAACTTTAGTGCAATTAAGATAGGAGGATGGTATAGTCATGTTCGACTTGTGTGGAGTAGTCCTTAACAAGTTGGCTTGAGACCCATCTACTCAGTGGAGACCCCTTTGGAGTTATTGATGTCACACAAGTTATTTGTGGTTAGGCATTAATTTCTCTAATTTGGGGTCCAAGAAGCTGAGGACCGTAGAACATTTAACCCAACTTGGCCTATTTAGGATGTAGTGTGGAGACTATTCAGGTGTAGACTTGATAATAGTTGTTACATGATACTACATTCAGACGAGTTTCTCTTGAGAATATTGTGGGTTGATGAGTCAGTCATCCTAACCTGTAATATTTTATAGATGGAATTAAGACTCTGGGAACTTTCTAGAACATGATCTACAGGTTTTATCCATAGTACACTCCTTTAGGATGGTTTTTAACCTAAATCCATGCTCGTGACTCATAACAAACCCTTGATTCTTGGTTAATCCAATCAAATCTTGTCAATATCAATGGAACTTGGGTATTGATAAGGTGAAGACCATAATCCACCAAAATAGATGATTGATCTTAACAATGACTTGATTCATCCCTTGACCTTTATTTGCTTGCCTTGTGTGTGATCCCTTATTTGTGATTGTTTCCTTCATGCATTCATGTGCATCATAACATTCATCACACAAAGAATAACTTCAAGGAATTGAGGTTTTATTTTCAAATATTTTCAGACCGTGGATTATGGACGAAGGAACACTAAGAAGTACAGTTTCAGATGTCCTGATTTGAAAGAGATAAGGAAGTTATCATCTTTTGTATTAGATCCCTTGGATTTCAAGAAACGTCATTGGAAGCTTTTATCTGTGTTATCTGCCGATGTAGTTGAAGGACTCTTGAGTGTGTTGGTTCAGTTTTATGACCCTCTCTACCGTTGTTTCACTTTTCCCGATTATGAGCTTATACCTATGTTAGAGGAGTATGCCCATCTCTTGGGAATATCTGTTTCTGACAAACTTCCCTTTAGTGGATTGGAGGAGATTCCCATATCTCATATTATAGCTGAAGCTCTTCATCTGAGGAAGTCTAAGAGGCTCATAGGGTGAATAAAAGAGGAATGTTTGGGTTAACTTCTGAGTTTCTCGTAGAGAAAGCTACTGCTTTTGATCAAGCCGGTAGTGTGGATGCTTTTGAAGCCATCTTTGTGTTGCTCATCTATGCTTTAACTTTGTTCCCTAACATTGACAGTTTTGTTGATGTTAACGCCATTAGAATCTTCTTGATTGGGAATCCCATGCCTACTCTGTTGGGTGATATGTACTTCTCTTTTCATTTGAGGAGTTCTAAAAGTGGTGGAGCTATTGTGTGTTGTGTTCCTCTTCTGTACAAGTGGTTTATTTCGCACTTGCCTCATACGCCTGCTTTTATGGAGAACAAACCATGTCTACGGTGGTCTCAGAGACTTATGTCCCTCACTAATGATGATATTATTTGGTATAACTCTGCATTGAGTAGCTTGGGTATTATTGATAGTTATGGCTAATTCTCTAATGTGCCTCTCATTGGTACATAAGGAGGAATCAACTACAACCCTGCTTTGGCTCGTCGACAACTTGGGTTCCCCTTGAGAGACAAGCCTAATAACACTCAGTTAAAAGGTCTTTTCTATCAAGAGGGTAAAGATTCCCAACATTTGAAGCAGAAGATGATTCATGCTTGGCATAATGTGCATAGGAAAGGAAGATCTGAGCTTGGTCCGTGCAACTATGTAGCTTTGGAATCTTACACTACTTGGGTGAAGAAGAGAGCTTTGGAGTTGAAGATGTCGTATGCTTGTGAAAAACCTATGTCTATGGTTGTGGCTGAGCCATCAACTCTCCCTAACCAAGATGTAGAGGATTTGGAAGATGCACTCGCCAAGATGAAGCAAGAGAAGGATATGTAGGAAGAGCGGCTCCATGCTTTGAGCTGAAAGCATGAGGAGTTGCAGCTTGAGTCTAAAGACAAAGATGCACTTATTAAACTTCTTGAAGACCGAGCAGTGAAGAGACAGAGAAAGCCAAAGGGTCCATTTTCCTCTAGTATGCCTCAGTCTTCCGGTGCTTGGAAGAAGATTGTTGACCAACTTGTCCTTAAGAAGGCTCAGATAAAGACATATTTTGAGTTCGAGATTCGACGCATTCGAAGGAAGTACGCGCCTACAACCAGATCATCTAACATTGTTACTAAGGGGTCCTTAGGATGATTAGTTTACTTTTCTCTTGTATTTGTATTTTGGTTTCTAAAATTGTACTCAGTGTAATCCTTCCAACTTTATGAATAAAAAGATATTTTTATGGTCAATCAAAATTATTACTATTATTATTATTCAAAATTTATAAATATAACTTTATATGTTCCTTGGAGTAAAACAAACAAAAACATTGCATTTCATGCATCATTTGCATAACAAGTTTTCTTCTACCAAATGTCTTATCAATTATTCTTCTATGCTTCAGCCAACCTGACACACCGATAGAACACTCGCAATAATCAACCCAGAATTATGGAGCACTTAGAGCAAGAGAACATAGAATTGAAGGATGGGATTGCTCGTCTAACTACTATGATGGAGTCTGTTCTTGCTGCACAAAATCAGTCTTCACCAACTCCTGTAACTCCTCGGAGGAGGAGGATTGTCATCTCATAGGTTGCTACCTCAACCATTCTTGTTGCTGCTACTCAAACCGGTCCGACTATGCCTGTCGGATTCCCGTGGGGGATGCCACTTGTTGGTTCTAAGTGTTGGCAGCAATTTTGGTAAAACCTAGAGTGTTCACAAGATGTCACATGTGTTGTCTTAACATAAGGTAACTTGTACCTGCTGGATGTTTAAAATGTGATGATGCAGGATTTTACTGAGATGTCAGACCCGATGTCATGACATCTGTATACAGAATATTCAGTCTGAATGTTGTGTATTATGTGATTACGTTTTTAATGGCAATCTTTGTATGATTGATGAGTTAATTGAACACGCTATCAATCAGTAATTACAACGTGATTAACTTATTTTCCAAAGAGATCTAATCAACTGTCATGAGAATATATGAATGGAAAATAGTTATAGGGTTTTATGATGTCCAAGCCCAGCCAAATGCTTTTATAAAAAGGACATGGAAAACCTAACTTGATACACAAGAAATAACTAACGAAATATTGAGAGAGAATAAGGGTTTAAGTCTTGTGTGGTCGTGTGAATTATAAGCCATTCAATTCATCCATAGATGGTTGAATTGGTCTGATTTTTGAGTTGTAATTTGTCACTCAAAGATTTTAAGCATGAGTTTGTGTCTACTTGATTGAAGTTGTTAAGTAAGATCAAGTGTGTGTCTTTGAAGAGTGTCTTCTTTTCATTGTAATTCTTGTTTAATATCACTGGTGTGATTGAGGGGGAGTGAGTAGGGTCTCATATCTAAGAGTTCTTAGGTAGAAGACACATGGGTAGAGATTAGGTGAAAAGACTGTAACTTGAAGTTGTTTACTGAGAGTCTTTGAACTGATTCTATTTTAGTGGATTTCCTTCATGGCTTGGTAGCTCTCAAACATAGGTGAGTTTGCACCGAATTGGGTTAACAATTACTTGTGTTTCTTGCATTACTGTTCTTTATCTCTTATCATGTGTGTATTGTTCAGATATTAGTGTCGTGACATTACCTTCGACATCTCATATCTGATACCAGAATTTCAATTGGTATCAGAGCAGGCATCCTACTCTGGTTCTGGGTGAGATCTAGGGACGTTACTTTCTGGTAATATGGAGAGAGATGGAGGATCTGTTCACAGACCACCTATTATGGATGGATCCAACTATGACTACTGGAAACCTCGAATGGTAGCCTTCCTAAAATATCTGGATAATAAGGCTTGGAAGGTTGTTTTAACAGGTTGGGAACATCCAGTTATTACCAAGGATGGAGAAGCTACTACAGACAAGAAGGCTAAAGAACAATGGACCAAGTAGGAGGATGATCTAGCCCTTGGGAACTCTAAAGCATTGAATGCTATATTCAATGGAGTAGATAAGAATATCTTCAGATTGGTAAACAACTGTGAGGTGGCTAAAGATGCTTGGGACATTCTCAAAACCACTCATGAAGGCACCTCTAGAGTGAAGATGTCTAGACTGCAACTGCTCACTACCAAGTTTGAAAATTTAAGGATGAAAGAAGATGAAAATATTCATGAATTTCATATGAATATCCTTGAAATTGCTAATGCCTCGGGAGCCCTGGGTGAGAAGATGTCAGATGAAAAATTAGTAAGGAAAATACTCAGGTCACTCCCTAAGAGATTTGCCATGAAAGTGACAGCCATAGAAGAGTCTCAAGACATTTCCAATATGAGAGTTGATGAGCTAATTGGATCCCTCCAAACATTTGAGATGGGAATGTATGATGGATCTGAAAAAGAAAGTCAAAAGCATAGCCTTCATGTCAAACACTGAGGAGAAAGAGGAGGAAAGTGGTCAAGATATTGATGAAGATCTGGAAAATGATGTAGCAATGTTGGGAAGACAGTTCAATAGACTTCTGAAAAAGATGGATGTAAGATCTAAGGCTAATGTCAAGAACATCTCATCTGACATTAGTAAATCCAACAATGCTAGAAGAAGAACAAGGTCAGATGAAAAGCCCAAAGAAGGAAAAGGAGTTCAGTGCCATGAATGTGATGGGTATAGACACATTAGAACTGAATGTGGAACCTACCTCAAGAAACAGAAGAGGAGTCTTGTTGCCACTTAGTCTGATGAAAGTGAAACAGAAGAGTCTGCAAATCTTGTGACTGCCTTGACTTGAAGATGGGGTTCTGATCAACACTCAAGTGATGATGAAGTAACCTTTGAAGAATTAGCCACTACCTATAGAAAGTTTTGTCACAGAAGTGCAGAAGTGTGTCAACAAGTTGAAAGCCAGAAGAAGGTGATAACACAACTGGAGAATGAGAAGGTAGAACACTTGGAAACCATCTCTAAATTAAAAACTGAAGCAGTGTTTCTGAATTCCAAACTAGATGAGACGACCAAGTATGTCAGAATGCTAAACAATGGATCTGACACCTTAGACAAAATTCTCCAGACTGGACAAATGACAAGAGACAAATCTGGCATTGGGTTCAATGAATCTAAGGCTGTGTGCAGTTACACAGGTGGCAAACCTAAATCCAAACCTAAGTGCAGCCATATTGATAGCAAACCTGCGATGTCACATCATATGTCACAACATCATACAGGAAGACAGCAGAAAGGGAAACACCAAAGATGGAGATGTCATTAATGTGGAAAATTTGGCAACATAAAGCCTTTCTGCTATAAGTTGTATGGTTATCATGGTCCTGCTCATCATCAACCCAGACCCAAACATCACAGACCTGTCAACAAAAAGCAATGGGTTCCTAGGACTGATGTTACAAGTATAATAGCTCACACTTCCTTCAGAGTTTCAGCCAAAGAAGATTGGTATTTTGACAGTGGGTGCTCCAGACACATGACTGGAAACAAAAACCTACTAACTGGCCTTCATCCTCATGCCACAAGCTATGTAACCTTTGGTGATTTAGCAAAGGGTGAAATCAAGGGGATTTGCAAGCTTGATTGCCCTGGAGTTCCTGACCTTGACAATGTCCTACTTGTTAAAGGATTGACTGCAAATATAATAAGCATCAGTCAACTGTGTGACCAAGGTCTAAATGTAAACTTCATTAAAATTGAATGTTTGATTACTAACAAAGAAAATTAAGTGATCATGAAAGGATTCAGGTATAAAGACAACTGTTACATGTGGAGTTCTCAAGAAACTGGTTATTCTTCAATGTGTACTTTAGCCAAAGAAGAAGAATTGAAGATATGGCATCAAAGATTGGGCCATCTGCATCTTAAAGGTATGAAGAGGATTATATATGTTGAAGCTGTTAGAGGAATTCCCAACTTGAAGATTGATGAAGGAAAAGTCTGTGGTGAATGTCAGATTGGAAAACAGACAAGGATGTCACACCAGAAGCTCAGACATGACACCACTTCCAAAGTTCTAGAACTCTTCCATATGGATTTGATGGTACCAATGCAAGTGGAAAGCCTTGGTGGGAAGAAGTATGCATATGTAGTGGTGGATGACTTCTCCAGATACACATGGATCAATTTTATAAGAGAAAAATCTGATGTTTTTGAAGTCTTTAAAGATCTTTGTCTAAAACTTCAAAGAGAAAAGGAAATTCTAGTTATCAAAATTAGAAGTGATCATGGGAAGGAATTTGAGAACAACAAATTTGTTGAATTCTGTTCTTCAGAAGGAATTCATCATTAGTTCTCATCTCCCATTACTCCCCAGCAAAATGGTGTGGTGGAAAGGAAAAATAGAACCCTTCAAGAATAAGCCAGAGCTATGATTCATGCTAAGAAATTGCCCTACCATTTTTGGGCTGAAGCTATGAACACAGCCTGCTATGTTCACAACAGAGTGACCTTGAAGAAAGGGACTCCTACAACTTTATGTGAAGTCTGGAAAGGGAGAAGACCTACAGTCAAATACTTCCATGTGTTTGGTAGTAAATGTTATATCTTGACTGATCGTGAACAAAGAAGGAAGATGGATCCCAAAAGTGATGAAGGAATATTTATGGGCTACTCAACAAACAGTAGAGCATATAGAGTCTTTAATTCCAGAACTAAAGTAATAATGGAATCTATTAATGTTGTGGTTGATGACTAACAGACTGATGTCACAGACGATGTTGAGACATCTCTGAATGATCCCCCAGCTGATTTCTCAGACAAAAATAAGGAGAGTGAACCTCCCCAAGCTGAACCTGAAAATGACAAAATCAACAAGGGACCCTCCATTAGAATTCAGAAGGATCATCCCAAAGATCTCATTATAGGAGATCCAAATAAAGGGGTCACAACTATATCAAGGGAAGTGATCTCACATGGCTGCTTTGTGTCCAAGATTAAGCCTAGGAATGTCAAGGAAACCTTGACTGATGAGTTCTGGATCAATACCATGCAGGAGGAGTTAGGTCAATTCAAGAGGAATGAAGTATGGGAACTGGTTCCAAGACCTGAAGGAATAAATGTCATAGGTACAAAGTGGGTGTATAAGAATAAATCTGATGAACAAGGGGTGGTTACTAAAAACAAAGCAAGATTAGTAGCACAAGAATATACTCAAGTTGAAGGAGTGGATTTTGATGAAACATTTTCCCCTGTAGCTCGCCTTGAGTCTATTAGACTATTGCTTGGAGTGACATGTATTCTGAAATTCAAATTGTTCCAAATGGATGTAAAAAGTGCCTTCTTGAATGACTACTTAAATGAGGAAGTATATGTTGAACAGCCTAAAGGATTTACAGATCCAAATCTTCCAAAGCATGTGTACAGATTGAAGAAAGCCCTTTATGGCTTGAAACAAGCTCCTAGGGCTTGGTATGAGAGACTCACAGTGTTCCTCACTAACAATGGATATAGGAAGAGAGGTATTGATAAGACCCTATTTGTGAAAAATGAAGGAGGAAAGCTTATGGTGGCTCAAATGTATGTGGATGATATTGTGTTTGGTGGGATGTCAGATCAGATGGTAGAACATTTTGTTAGACAAATGCAGTCTGAGTTTGAGATGAGTCTTGTTGGAGAGCTGACCTATTTTCTTGGGCTACAAGTCAAGCAGATGGAAGATTCTATCTTTCTATCTCAAAGAAAATATGTCAAGAACATTGTTAAGAAGTTTGGCATGGAGAATGCAAGTCATAAAAGGACACCTGCTCCTACACATTTGAAAGTCTCTAAAGATGAAAATGGCGTTAGTGTAGACCAAAGTTTGTACAAAAGCATGATAGGAAGTCTGCTATATCTCACAGCAAGTAGACCTGACATTGCCTTTGCTGTAGGTGTTTGTGCTAGATATCAAGCTAAACCAAAATTCAGTCACATAAACCAAGTGAAGAGGATACTGAAATATGGCAATGGCACCAGTGACTATGGGATGTTATATACTCATGGATCTGGATCTATGCTGACTGGTTATTGTGTTGCTAACTGGGCTAGAAGTGCTAATGATAGGAAAAACACATTAGGAGGATGTTTCTTCTTGGGGAACAACTTGATATCATGGTTTAGAAAGAAACAAAATTGTGTGTCCCTATCCACTGCTGAAGCTGAATACATAGCAGTTGGGAGTAGTTGTTCTCAACTGGTTTGGATGAAACAAATGTTGATTGAATATAATGTCACACAAGATGTCATGACATTGTACTGTGACAACCTAAGTGCTATAAATATTTCCAAGAATCCTATTCAGCACAGCAGGACAAAGCACATTGATATTCGTCATCACTTCATTAGAGAACTTGTGGAAGAGAAAATCATAGCACTGGAGCATGTTACTACTGAAATGCAATTAGCTGACATATTTACAAAGGCTTTGGATGCTAATCAGTCTGAATGTTTAAGAAGGAAATTGGGGATTTGTATTCATGAGAATTTATAGCAATTAATTTGGAGTGGAAAAGGTAATAAAAATATTGTCTGTCCACTAAAAAGAAAGTGCCCCATTTATGGTAAATCATTACCTAGTATTGGAACTACCATTTATACCATTTTCATAGCTACCTCAACACAACCACTTCCATCTTCATAAACTGTTTCGACCATCTCTGCTAGGGCAACAAAAATTATTTCACACGTTCAACAAAATGTTACAACATCCCTCATCTTCTGGTTCTAAACCTACTCACAAAGCAAGAACTCCCTCCATGGATTTTCTGGATGAAGACGTTTTGGAAGTTATTCCGCTTTCAGTCATCCCAGGCGACGCCCCTGGTCCTTCTTCCACTGCAGAAAATAATCAAGGTAACGGTTCTGATAAACCTCCCTCTAAAGATGACATGCATTATACTGATCGTGTCATTAGGAATCTGGTCATAAGGATCCTAAATGAAGGACACTCAATCAAGGGAGTTTCGACTCCTCTGTCTAGAAGGGACCCCTCACCTGAGGTGGAACCTCAAAATGAGAAAGATGATGATTCATCTAGGTCAGAGAAAGATATTGCCGCAGAAGGACTGTGTTCTTTAGGGAAAACCGTGCCTAGTAAGAAACATGTAGATACCTCTTAGTATAAGAAGCATGCCACTGCCTAGAAAGTGATTGATTTGGAAGAAGAGAGCTCAGATGAGGAAGATGACACCTTGCTTCATCACTTGAAGCCAAGTGTTGCAAAGAAAATGAAGACCAGGAAAGGCAGGTCTGTGGCTGAGATAATGACAGCCAGAACTAGTAAGAAGACTGTTGTTGTAGGTCCTTCAAAGTCATGGAGTAAAGTGGAAGTCAAGAAGAGAAAGGTTAGAGAAAGTTCTGATTCTGAGGATGATGTCGAAGACGATGTCCCTGACATTTCTCCTGCCAAAAAGCAAACTATTAGAAAATCTCCTGCTAAGGTTGCAGCTGTGCATTTGGACAACATTTCCTTCCATCTGGAAGATGGTGCAGCCAAGTGGAAAATTATGATACAGAGGAGAGTTGCTATGGAGAGGGAACTAGGGAAAGATGTTGTGGAAGTGAAGGAGGTTATGGAGTTGATCAAGTCTACAGGTTTAATGAAAACAGTGAGTGCATTACCCCAATGTTTTGAAGGTCTAGTGAAGGAGTTTGTGGTGAACATCCTGGAGGATATTGCTGACAAGAACAACAAAGAGTTTTGCAAAGTGTTTGTGAGAGGAAGGTGTGTAAGGTTCTCCCCAAATGTAATCAATAAGTTCCTAGGAAGAGGAACAGAATGAGCTGTTGAATTAGAGGCCACTACCAATGAAGTCTCTAGGACAATCACTTCTGGTCAAGTCAAGGAATGGCCAAGCAAAAAGCATCTCTCTGCTGGAAAATTAACTGTAAAATATGCTATCTTGCATAAGATAGGGTCAGCCAACTGGGTACCAACAAACCACATCTCAACAATCTCCAATGTTCTTGGAAGGATAATATATGTTATTGGAACCAGGCTCAACTTTGATTATGGAAGGTTCATGTTTTAACAAATTGTTAGACATGCTTCCACTAATGCAGTGAAGCTGCCAATTGCCTTTCCCTCAATTATTTGTGGGATAATTCTAAGCCAGCAACCTGGTAATTTAAGCACAAGTATATCCCTAGTAGAAGGAAGCCTCCATTGTCAATTCATTACAAGTTATTTGAAGGCAGTCATGTCAATAACATTGTCATGACATCTGCAATGAAGAAGCCAGCCTCTCAAGGTGGCCTGATTGCTGAATCGAAAGAAACCTGTAAGGTGTTGGAAACTGGGATTAGGGTGGCTAACGCTAGGAAAGAGGCTTTAGAGGTTCTAATTAGTAGCTTGGAGCAAGGAGAGATGGATAATGTTGGTGAAGCCAAGGAAACAGATGCCCACACCTCAAGTGAGAGGTCTGATTCTCAAGATCAATCTAGTGATAGTTCTGGATCTGAAGGTTATGAAGATGCTACCTCCTCAGACTAAGTTGTGGTGAAGATGTCCCCCCTGTTATGATGACATGTGTGTTCTAGATGCTTGGATGCTTGGATGCTTGGATGTTTTCTGTTTGATGTTTGTAGTTTTTTTTGCAGTCTTTTTTTATGCCATGATGTAATTTTTGGGCTCTTAATGAGTTCTCTGGATTTCTGATTATCTCAGCTAATGTAGTTGTGTATAATTATAATTTTGTACCACCTGACATTTTGTTTTAACATTTTATATGTTATAACATCCTTTGTGACATTCTCTGCTGGACTGATTGACATTTCTTTTGTCTAATTGGTCACATTGGTTTATTTTGACTAAAAAGGGGGAGAAGTTAATATGTGGAGAGCTACAGTTAATGTGTAATATGTGGAAAGCTACAGTAAATGTGTAATATATGGAGAGCTGTAGGTAATGTGTGGAGATGTGGAGAGCTGCAGTTAATATGGGCTGAAGTAGCTAGGCTAAACAGATGTCGTGTTGAAGTAGCTAGGCTAAACAGATGTCAGCTGATGTTGAACAGAATAACGTTATGTGTTATACAGGTGCTGATGTTGAAGGAGATGTCAGAGTGTGATTCTGAATGTTACAGGTGTTGATGTTGAAGGAGATGTCAGAGTGTGATTCTGAATGTTACATGTGTTGTTGTTGTTGAAGGAGATGTTTGTGTTGAACAGACTTAGGGGGAGAAGAAGCACCTATGTGTTTATTGTGTGTTTTTTACTAGTTGCCATTATAGTTAGTAATTGTGTGGTTATTGCTTCTGCTGCTGCTTAACTACTGATATGTTTTTTTTTCTTGTGAACAAATGGACTGATATATGTTTTAGCCAAAATTTGCCAAAGGGGGAGTTTGTTGGTTCTAAGTGTTGGCAGCAATTTTGGTAAAACTTAGAGTGTTCACAAGATGTCACATGTGTTGTCTTAACATAAGATAACTTGTACCTGCTGGATGTTTAAAATGTGATTATGCGGGATTTTATTGAGATGTCAGACCCGATGTCATGACATTTGTATACAGAACATTCAGTTTGAATGTTGTGTATTATGTGATTGCATTTTTAATGGCAATCTGTGTATGATTGATGAGTTAATTGAAAACGCTATCAATCAGTAATTACAACGTGATTAACTTATTTTCCAAAGAGATCTAATCAACTGTATGAGAAGATATCAATGGAAAATAGTTTTAGGGTTTTATGATGTCCAAGCCCAGTCAAATGCTTCTATAAAAAGGACATGGAAAACCTGATTTGATACACAAGAAATAACGAACGAAATATTGAGAGAGAATAAGGGTTTAAGTCTTGTGTGGTCGTGTGAATTGTAAGCCATTCAATTCATCCATAGATGATTGAATTGGTCTGATTTTTTAGTTGTAATTTGTCACTCAAAGCTTTTAAGCATGAGTGCGTGTCTACTTGATTGAAGCTGTTAAGTAAGATCAAGTGTGTGTCTTTGAAGAGTGTCTTCTTTTCATTGTAATTCTTGTTTAATATCACTAGTGTGATTGAGGGGGAGTGAGTAGGGTCTCATATCTAAGAGTTCTTAGGTAGAAGTCACACGGGTAGAGATTAGGTGAAAAGATTGTAACTTGAAGTTGTTTACTGAGATTCTTTGAACTGATTCATTTTGGTAGATTTCCTTCCTGGCTTGGTAGCCCCCAGACGTAGGTGAGTTGGCACTGAACTGGGTTAACAATTGCTTGTGTTTCTTGCATTACTGTTCTTTATCTCTTATTCTGTGCGTATTATTCAGATATTAGTGTCGTGACATTACCTTCGACATCTCATATCTGATACCAAAATTTCACCACCAAATTTCATGCCTGAAGGGTTTGCACCAACATTTGCTTCTATGTCGGCATCTAGCCCAGTCATGTTTGTGCCTCCGCCAGTTGTTCATACTTTGCCTCGTGTTCAGGACACTGTCTACCATTTTGAGTCGTCTGAGGGCTTGGATGTTTATGAGAAGATGGATGAAATGAAGGATCAATTCCTTGAGTTGCATAAGGAATTAAAAACATTAAGAGGAAAGGACTTGTTTGGTAAGAGTGTTGTTGAACTCTGCTTGGTACCAAATGTGAAAGACCCGATGAAGTTCAAAGTCCCTGACTTTGAAAAGTATAAGTGAAATACTTGTCCACTTAGCCACCTTGTTATGTACGCCATAAAAATGTTAACTCAGACTGATAATGATCAGTTACTGATTCACTATTTTCAAGACAGTCTGACTGGTGCTCCTCTGAGATGGTATATGAGGCTAGACAATGAAAGTGTTCGCACGTTCAATGATTTGGGTGAAGCTTTTGTGAAACAGTAAAAATTTAATATGGACATGGCGCCTGATAGAGACCAACTGAGGTCTATGTCTCATAAGGACAAGGAGACGTTCAAAGAGTATGCCTAGAGGTAGAGAGAGCTTGCTGCTCAGATTAATCCTCCGTTGGAAGATAAGGAGATGACGAAGAATTTCCTAAAGACCCTGAGTTCGTTTTATTACGAGCGCATGATTGCCAGTGCCCTTAGTGACTTTACCGAAATGGTAAACATGGGGATGAGGTTAGAGGAAGGAGTCCAAGAAGGACGTCTGTCCAAGGAAGAGGTGTCATCTAGTAAGAAGTATGGAAGTGGGTTTGCTAGAAAGAAGGAAGGAGAAACCAATGCAGTATCTGTAGGGAGGCATAAGAGGCCTCATGTATAAAGAAATCCACTACCACGCCAGCATCAACATTAAGTTTCATCAGTTATTCCAGTATTTTTTAACAATCAAGCAATTCCAATTCAACAACAATATCAACAACAATCGCAACAAAGAACCAACAACACCAACAATAATCAACAACAACAAAATTTCGAGAGGAAGAAGGTTTCTTTCGACCCTATTCCTATGTCATATGTCGAACTCTACCCATCTTTGGTTCTCAAGAACCTACTCCAACCAAGAAATCTGCCTCAAATTCCAGAACCACTTCCGTGGTGGTATAAGCTCGAACACTATTGTACCTTTCATCAAGGAACTCCTGACCATGATATTGAGAAATATTACCCATTGAAGTATGAGGTCCAGAAGCTCGTAAAAAGTGGGATGGTGTCCTTTGAGGACCGTGCGCCGAATGTGAAAGCCAATTCGTTACCCGCTCATGGTAATTCCTATGTCAACATGGTAGATGGTTGTCCAGGAGAATTCAAAATTTATGACGTCCGCTTTATCAAAAGATCCTTGGTAATAATGCATAAGGACATTTGCCTGGTTAGTAAGTGCGAGCATGACCATTATGGTTGTGCGATTTGCAGTGTAAACCCTCGAAGGTGCGTCATCGTTAAGAGGGATATTCAAATGCTGATGGATGAGGGTATGATTCAGATTTTCCAGTCCCGTCAATTGGGTGACAATGTCAATGTGATTTTTCCAGTGTTTAAGACCCCGGAGCGGGTAGTGATTCAATTTGATAGCAGCAGTAGTAACAGCGTCAACAGATTGATATTGCCATTAGTAATACAGTTAGCGGGCCCCGTCCCTTATGCATCCGATAGAGCTGTTCCTTATTAGTATAATGCTACAATGATGGAGAATGGTCAAGAGGTTCCATAGCCTACGACCAATTCTATTGTGAACATAGCCGATATAGCGAAGGTGACCCGTAGTGGTCGTGTTTTTGGTCTTGTCTTTTCAAAAGAAGTGGTAGAGGATGTTTTTGTCGGTAAGAAGGTTGATGTACCTGTAGCGAACCCAGTTATTACTCCAGCTTGTCAGTCTGGTGAATCCAGCAAGTTAATTCCTAATGATAATGATGAGGTACTGAGATTAATCAAGAAAAGTGAATTTAATGTGGTGGAGAAGCTGCTCCAAACTCCTTCAAAGATTTCAGTGTTGTCTCTGCTAATGAATTCTAAAGCACACAGAGAAGAATTGCAAAGAGTATTGGAGCAAGCCTACGTTGAGCATGACGTAATTGTGGATCAGTTTGACCATATTGTGGCTAACATTACTTCCTGTAACAATCTGAGTTTTTGTGATGAAGAACTTCCCGAGGAAGGCAGAATGTGCAAGAAGGATGCGTTGTCAAATGTGCTAGTTGATACTGGTTCGTATCGGAATGTACTCCCGAAATCAACTTTGTCCAGATTATCCTACCAAAGCGCCCCGATGAGGTATAGTGGCATGATTGTCAAAGCTTTTGATGGTTCTCGCAAGACTGTCATAGGAGAAGTGGACCTTCCAGCAAAGATAGGTCCGAGTGATTTTCAAATTATTTTTCAAGTAATGGATATCCACCCGGCCTATAGCTGCTTGTTGGGAAGACCATGGATCCATGAGGCTGGAGCTGTAACATCCACTCTGCACCGAAAATTGAAATTTGTGAAGAATGGCAAGCTCGTCATTATAGGTGGAGAGAAAGCGCCTTTTGGTAAGCCATATGTCATCCTTTTCATAAGTTGAAGCTGAGGAGGAGGTTGGAACTCCGTTCCAAGCCTTATCTATTGCTGAAGTGAAGAAAACTGGGGCACCCATTTCTTCTTTCAAGGATGCTCAAAAAGCTATTGAGGCAAGCAACACAAAGCAGTGAGGTCATATGGTAGAAGTCAGTGAGAACAAGAATAGGGCCGGATTGGGATTCTAGTAAGGCCTGTTTAATGTCAAAGCTGAAGAAGTGCAACCGAGTTTCCATAACGGAGTGTTCATCCCTGGTAATGAACAACACTCAGCTGCTGTGATCGAAGGCGATTAAGATGAAGATGCTCCAATTTTGTGACGCATGGCAAGAATTGCAACAATTAGGTTGTTGTTGATGTTCCTGTTATTGTCCATATCTCTAAGTAATTTGTTTTTCCATTATTTTAAGAAAAAAAATCCTTCTCTTATGCCTAAGGGAGAAGTGAACATTGTTGGACATTTTCAAATTATCATCAATAAAATACAATTCTATTCATCCACATCTATGATGTTTTATTTTACTTTTTGCTTTTCTGAAAATGGTAATCACAAAAAAAAACATAAATAAGTAATAATTGTCCATTTGCATAATATTTGGTCACAATTCACTTCTCTAAGATCAAAATATTAAATTATTATGCAGGTTGGTTCCTAAACCCGTTGAATACAATGATCCTACTCCCTGTTCAAACTTTGAGTTCCCTGTGTTTGAGGCTGAGGAAGAGATTGATGAAGAAGTATCTGACAAATTATCTCATCTACTTGAGCACGAAGAAAAAGCCATTCAACCATTTGAAGAACAGTTTGAGCTAGTCAACTTGGATTTTAAAGATGATGTGAAGGAAGTCAAGATTGGGTCTCAACTGTGTCCAGAGGTTAAGAAGGGGTTGATTGATCTTCTCTAAGAGTATTAAAATGTGTTTTCTTGGTCCTACTAAGACATGCCTGGTTTGGATTTTGAGATTGTGGAGCATAGATTGCCGTTGAAGCCAGAATGCCCGCCAGTCAAGCAGAAGTTGAGGAGAACTCATCCTGATATGGTAGTGAAGATCAAAGAAAAAGTGCAAAAGCAGATCAATGTCGATTTCCTTGTTACCACTGAGTATCCGCAATGGGTGGCCAATATTGTGCTTGTTTCGAAGAAGGACGGAAAAGTCCGTATGTGCGTCGATTATAGAGATTTGAACAAAGCTATTCCGAAAGATGATTTCCCCCTACCACACATTGATATGTTGGTAGATAATACAGCTAAATTCAAAGTCTTTTCGTTTATGGATGGATTTTCCGATTATAATTAGATCAAGATGGCACCCGAAGATATGGAGAAGACCACATTCATTACACCCTAGGGAATATTCTATTATAGAGTGACACACTTCGGTTTAAAGAACGCTGGTGCTTTATATACCAGAGAGCAATGACTACTCTTTTTCATGATATGATGCATAAAGAGATCGAAGTTTATATTGATGATATGATTACTAAATCAAGTGATGAAGAAGAACATGTTGGTCATTTCTTGAAGTTATTCCAGCGTTTGAGGAAGTATAAACTCCGCTTAAATCCCAATAAATGTACTTTTGGTGTTCGTTCTGGTAAGTTGTTGGGCTTTATTGTCAGCGAGAAGGGTATTGAAGTTGATCTCACCAAGGTCAAAGAAATACAAGAAATGCTTGCGCCCAAAACTAAGAAGCAAGTTAGAGGTTTTCTCGGCCGCTTGAATTATATCTCGAGATTTATATCGCACATGAATGCCACATGTGCACCTATATTCAAGATCCTTCGGAAAGATCAGTCTTATGATTGGACCGAGGATTTCCATAAAGTTGTTGACAGTATCAAAGAGTATCTGCTTGAGCCTCCAATTTTGTTGTCGCCTATGGAAGGAAGACCGTTGATCATGTATTTGACTGTGCTTAATGAAAGTATGGGTTATTATCCGGGTCAGCAAAATGAAATTGGAAAGAAAGAATATGATATTTACCACCTCATTAAGAAATTCAGCGACTGTGAGACTCGGTATTCTATGCTTGAAAAGACTTGTTGCGCATTGGCTTGGGCTGCTAAGCGTCTGCGTCAGTATATGTTGAATCATACTACTTGGTTGATATCCAAAATGGATCCAATCAAGTATATTTTTGAAAATCATGATTTAACTGGGAGGATTGCCCGTTGGAAGATGTTGTTATCCGAGTATGATATCGAATACCGATCTCAAAAAGCAATCAAAGGTAGTGTTTTGGCTGACCATTTGGCTCACCAAACGATTGAAGACTATCAGGCAGTGCAGTATGATTTTCCTGGCGAAGAGATTTTGTACTTGAAAATGAAAGATTGTGATGAACCATTGCTTGAAGAAGGGCCAGAACCTGGTTCCCGTTGGGGCATGGTATTTGATGGAGTTGTTAATCAGTATGGTAATGGCATTGGGGCAGTGATTATTACTCCTCTAGGCACTTATTTTCCATTTACAACTAGATTGACTTTCAAGTGTACAAATAATATGGCTGAGTATGAAGCTTGCATTATGGGGCTTGAAGAAACCATTGATCTCAGAATCAAATATCTTGACGTCTATGGAGATTCAGCTTAGGTTGTGAATCAGATCAAAGGTGAATGGGAGATGAATCAACCCGGTTTGATACCATATAGATATTATGTGAGGAGGATTTCAACTTTCTTTACAAAGGTTGAGTTTCATCATATCCCTCAAGATGAAAACCGGATGGAAGATGCTCTTGCAATGTTAGCTTTAATGATTGTGGTGAAGTTTTGGAATAAAGTTCCTAATTTGACTGTGATGCGTCTTGATAGGTCAACCCATGTGTTTGTTGTTGAAGAGATCAAAGATGAAAAGTCATGGTATTTTGTTATCAAGTGTTTCCTCCAAAGTCAGATTTACCCGTCTAGGGCATCTTTTAAAGATAAGAAGACTTTGAGAAGATTAGCCGGTAACTTCTACCTGAATGGTGATGTGCTGTATAAGAGAAACTTCAATATGGTTCTGCTCATATGCGTGGATAGACACGAAGCAGACTTATTGATGAATGAAGTCCATGAAGGCTCCTTTGGTACTCATTCCAAAGGGCATGTTATGGCTAAGAAAATGTTGAGAGCAGGTTACTATTGGCTGACAATGGAATCTGACTGTTGCAAGTTTGTGAAGAGATGCCCCAAGTGTCAAATTTATACAGATAAGATTCATGTTCCTCCGACACTTTTGAATGTCATTTCCTCTCCTTGGCCCTTCTCCATGTGGGGAACTGATATGATTGGTATGATTGAGCCGAAAGCTTCGAACGAATATCATTTCATTTTGGTGGCTATTAACTACTTCACAAAATAGGTTGAAGCGGCATCGTATGCAAATGTAACCAAGCAAGTTATTGTGAGGTTTATCAAGAATCAGATTATATGCCGGTATGGTGTGCCAAGTAAAATCATTACTGATAATGGATCGAACTTGAACAACAATATGGTTGAAGCTCTTTGCAAAGACTTCAATATTTCACATCATAACTCTTCTCCTTACAAACCTAAGATGAATGAGATTGTTGAAGCTGCAAATAAGAACAACAAGAAGATCATTCAGAAAATGGTTGTGACCTACAAGGATTGGCATGAGATACTCCCATTTGCCTTGCATGGGTACCGTACATCTATCTGCACTTCAATAGGGGCAACCCTTTTCTCACTTGTTTATAGTATGGAAGTTGTGCTCCCCGTAGAGGTTGAGATCCCATCATTGTGTGTCTTGACGGAAGCCAAGTTGACTTAAGCTGAATGGCGTCAGACCAGGTATGATCAGCTGGATTTGATTGCAGAGAAGAGGTTGATTGCCATGTGTCATGGTCAGTTATACCAGCAGAGAATGAAGAAAGCGTTTGATAAGAAGGTTAGACCTTGCATATTTAGAGAATGTGACCTTGTGCCCAAGAAGATTTTATCTTTCAAACCAAATTTCAGGGGCAAATGGACTCCTAATTATGAAGGCCCATATGTTGTTAAGAAAGCCTTTTCACGCGACGCTTTGATTCTTACAACTATGGATGGTGAAGAGTTCACTCATCATGTGAATGTCGATGCAGTCAAGAAATACTTCGCATAAAATGAAAAGAACAGCTCGCTAAGTTGAAAACCCAAAGGGCGACTTAGGCAAAAATGAGCGTCTCGGTGGATTGAAAACCTGAAAGGGCGATCCAGGCAAAATTTAGAGACATAAAACAAAAAAAATTATCCAGATAGATTGAGTACCACACCTTGGGGAAATCTATGCAAAAAATAGGAATCATGGCAAGTAACTGCGTTCGGTTGATCTCCATTCATGAGAGCATTTGTTGAGCAAGTTATTTGGTTCCGATTCGTCATTCTCAACCAAAGCCAAGAGCACAGTGGATATTGAAGTTGGTAGAAAGATTAGTGATCATTGTATTCAATGTAACCATTTTCCATGTAAATTACCATTTTTCAACTTTTGTAAAGATCTATGGAGTCTTGTCATTTACAGACTACCATCCTATTAAATAAAGTTGAGTTTTTTATCCAATTGTTTCTACTCTTATTTATCTTTCAGCTAAATAGAATTAAATTTTACGATGATCATTTTGAAATTAAATTTATAAAATCAAAATCATTTTTTCTTAAAATAATAAAAGCAATTACTTTTTAAGAGCAATTAATTTTCAGTAAGGAACATGAACAGCAGTCTAAGAACAGGTAAGTCTTAGAAGTGCAAAGCACTGTTGGTCTTTCCCCAAGCAGTTGGTTCAGCAATTCAGTTTCCCCGGCTGAGTTTCATGATCATTTCCCCAGATGAGCCTTGTGATCGCCTCCCTATCTGAGTTGTAGGCGCATTTTCTCAATGGTTTGCATGGATCCAGCACAAGATTATTTATTCCCCTCAAGTCGCCAGCAGAGTTATCCATGATCCTCCATCAGCATTGATTCTTGAACATTATTTCTGGTCTTCTGCGAGGTTGTCCCCCATTTGGTATGGTGTTAACCTAAAATTCTCCACAGGGTTGATGATTCAAATCCGCAGCTGATCTTCCCCCTTTCCTCATTCAGGGTCGAGCTATTTCAAGATGGATGATTTATAACTCTTTTTCTCTAGTTGATGCCTTCATCCTGTCGAGATTAGTCAAGTATTGTATCGATGATTCATATCAAAGACACTTTGTATCCTTCGTGATTGTTTTGTCAGCATAATCATATATATATATATATATATATATATATATATATATATATATATATATATATATATATACATTTATATATTTCATTTTGCATTGTTATCGCATTTGATTCCTTATTCTCCGATTCTCTGCTATGGTGATATTCTTCCCCACACAGGTTTGGTGTGTCTGTCCTCCCTCAATTGTAGAGTGTGAGCCCCCTAAGCAGAAATAATTTAACCTTTCTCATTCCCCACTGAGTTGTTTCCTCGTGGATGATTATCATTTCAGCTTCCTCCCCAATTGATTATCTGGATGGAACTACTCCCCTTGAGATATATCCTCATTGGGTTGAGTCTTTATTTGACCGTTTATTTCTAGTCCTTACCTAGATATATGCTTTTGGTCCCCCGAAAGTCTATTACCTAGTAACTGCTAGTATTCTTCTTGGTCTGCGAGTACCTTACTCTTACCCAATACTTGGTAACAGTGATCTACTCCTTTATATCTTTCCCCAGCGGATTCATTTTTACATTTCCCCAGGTAGTTTATCCTTGATATGTTCATCTTAGTCGATGATGGATATTCTTCCTTTTGAGTCTATCCTTGATATGTTCATCTTAGCCGATGACATATATTCTCTTTGTGGTTTCTACCAGTAAAAAGGTTGTCGTAATCCCTATTTCATTCCCTAGAGGGTTATTCCTTGATATGTTCATATTAGTCGATGACGGGTTTCCTCCTCATTGCGGTCTTCTTCCCAATAATCAGTCGTTGTAAATCCTGCTTTCCCTTGCAGAGTCTATCCTTGATATGTTCATCTTAACCGATGACAAATATTCTCTTTTTCGTTTTCTATCCAGTAACTGATAGATATAATTCTTATTTCTCCCCTCTGAGTATATCCTTGATATGTTCATCCTAATCGGTGATGGATATTCTCTTTCCAGTATTCTATCCAGTAACTGATAGATGTAATTCCTCCTTTTCCCCGACAGTCTATCCTTGATATGTTCATCTTAGCCGATGACGGATATTCTTCCCTTTGAGTTTATCCTTGATTTTTTTACTTTAACCAGTGAAGAATAATCTCTTTCTTTGGTCTTCTGCCCAGTAATCGGTAGTTGTAAATCCTATATGATATATTCTCCAGCAGGTTGTTCTTACCCAGTAGTCGGTAATAAATACACCTCTTGTTTTCCTCAGCGAGTCATCCTTGATATGTTTACCCTAACTGGTAACGGATGTCCTCTCTGTCAAATTACATTATCTTCCTACCCAATAATCGGTAATAGATAATGTAATTCTGGTACTCCTGTGTTGAAGTTCATTCTTCCCTAATTGAGTTTGGATGTGTATTTCCCAGTGAAGTCGCCAATCCCCTGGTTGGTTCGAGTATTTCAGTTTTTTTTCTGATTTACCCGCTTCCCCCGCGAATTTTCCCGTTATCACCGACCGAGTCCTTCCATTGAATTATTTTCATGGAATCCCTTCGTGTCCCCCAGCAGCTTTAGTCGTAGCCTGGCCTACACGCAACTTTTTATCCCCAGAGTCTCTATCTCCCTAGTGAGTTTTCCTTGTGGAATGCATTATGCTCCTGCGGACTTTCTGTCTTTCCGAATTTCTTTTCCTTTGTGGCAATATTTTCCCCATAGAGATTATTTTTAACATTCATATCATATGCATCATGAGGTCTCTTAAGGACCGAAATTTGTTTCTATATGTTGTTATTTAAGCCCATTCTACTGAGTCGATACGAAGATTTAAACCTTTATCTCCTTAGCTAGAACATCCTTAAATAGGGGCAGCTGTAAGACCCCAATTTTAACCCTAATATCCCTCATGTTATATCATCATATGCATTGGCATTGGGATCACACCTTGGCATCCTCCTTAACCCTTCTTTCATTGGGTTTGCATTGGGAGAGATCACCAAGCACTTTTGATTGTATCATACTTTGTTTTTTCATTATTTACTAACCCAAATACAAAAAATATGTCAATGTATAGTTTAACTCTTTTGTAGGTAGTGTGTGTGCTCACCTATGCCATATCAAGCTCATATCTAGGGTTTGAGACCCTCAATGCAAGGAGAAAAATCAAGAAATGGTTCACATTGGCTATAATCATCATATATGGATCCCCATGATCTTCACATATCATTTTGATCAAGAAATCATCAAGAGTTTGGAGTTTGTTTGCCTTGGAAACCCTAATTCATCTTGGTATCTTGTGTAACTTCTTCAACAATTGATCAAATATTTCAAAGGATACTTCATATTAAATTATCCTACACATGTATAATCCTCCATGAGCCCCAAAAGTCAAGATAATGTCTAGCTAGCAAGATGGTTCATGGTGGTTGACCAGAGAAAGTCAACTAGTCAAAACTGAGGTTCCCTAGACCCTATCTCCTACAATTTTTGTCATATGAAAATGATTCCAAGAGAAAATTTACTCAAAATGACATTACAAACAACCTTCATGTTGAAGTCAAGATCTAAGTTTGCTTGGAAAGTTACTTTTTATGGTGAAAGATTGTAGGTCATTTTGTCTGAACCCTAGTTTGGAGGTCAACTTCCCAAGACAATAACTTGCTCAAATTTTATGAGATAAAATCCATTAAAGTTCTATCATAAAATTCAAGATGTCTACCTCAACTTTTATGTTTGGAGTAAGTTCAAATTCAAATTACAAATGCATGTGCCAAGAGGAAACATTTAAGGTCATTTTGGGCCAATACCATTGAACAAGTGATTTTCCTCAACTTCTAAAATGCATAACTCCTTCATGCCAAATCGAAATGAGGTCAAATTGGGTACTAAATTGAATATGTTTGAAAGAGATACAACTTTGATGAAGGAACCTTTCTCATTTGAAGCCCATAGGAAAAGTTATTCAAGATGGAAGAAATGAACATTTGACTTGGGACTTAGAAAATTTTCAAATATGTTTGATTTCCCAAACTTCCACCTCAAAATTCATCATGATCCAAGCTTCAAATAAACAAGTTTTCAACATGAAAGTTGTTCCCCTTAATCTCACATTTCCAGAAAGTCTAATATCATCTCATTTGGACAAAGGATAAAGGACTTGCGCATGGGTGCAAATTGAAGGACCATTTGGATGTTTTCCACTTCCACTTTTCATACACGATTGCGTGGCTTACCAACATGAATTTATCATGACTCTCACTCATTTTTGGATTAGATTACATCACTTTATGGGCCTAGCACATGTCATGCAAGCATGCAAGAGAATTACTCAAAATTTTCCAAAATTGGAAGTGTGTAGAAATTAATATCCTTGGCTATAAATAAGACCCTCATTGCTCAGAATTAGAGACCTCATGCCCAAGCTTTGAAGCTGCAATACCAAACCCTCACCATTGAAGGATAAGCTTGAAGATTTTCTTTGAAAATCGAGTTTCAATTCTCCATATGTTTTGAGATTGAAACTCCAATAGTACATACCTTTCATTGATCCTAATCACTTCCAACGAGCATCTGAAGTAAGGCAAAGCATAATTGAAAGCAAGATCGTGCCAATCTGAAGCTCCGTTGAAGGTGAATTTTCAGAATTTTCATCTCTTTGATTCTCCCTCAATTCTTCACCATTCTTGTTGATTTTTGGTTGTCTGAATTCCTATCAATATAGGCAAGAAGATTGAGTTGCTTTAAGGTCAAATCGAAGCAACTCAGTTCATGATCCTCAAAATTCAAATCCCTGTATCTTTTTATATACTTGGAATTGGAGAAAATTGAGGTCAGATTCGTGCTCCTGAGCATTTTTCTTTCAAATTAGTGTATCCACTTTTCATTTTTCATAAGGTTTTGGTTGGACCAGTCCGGTGGTCCTCACCGGAGAAGATGACCGGAGCTAGGGCTCCGGTGGTACGCTGGATCAATTTAGGCTATCTGATCCATTTGAAATGTTTTAATCTCACGCATCCAATCTGATTACCATGCCTGCAGCGCGTTTGACTAAGGACCTTGCGAGATGCGCGCTCCTGGCCATCTGATCTGTCACCTCAATGAATGAGGAAGATCACATGGCCCTTGTTTTTTGATTTTCTATTTTTTTCTTCATTTAATTCATTTATTTTAATTAATTCATATTAATTTCATTTTTAATCCAAAAAATATGGGACTTTCACAAAAAAAAATCAAATATTTTAATCTTTCATTTTCTGAATTAAAATTATTTTTTGGATTAATTTTGATATTTTTCATGATTTAATTGTTTTTGTGCATATTTTTAATTGTTTAAAAATACTTCTGACTTTTCAAAAATTATAAAAAAATTTGTCTAAGGTCCTTTGAAATTGTTTGATATATGATAAATCTCTTGGCCATTTATTTGGTGTTTTGAAGAGGTTTTAGGTTTTTGACCAAACATAACTCAATTTAAATGCATTTTAATTTGGTTTTTAATTGATTAATTGTGTAGAAATTATGTTGAGCCATTTTTATTGACATGTGAAGTTTGACTATGTGTTTGGGCCTTGGTCAATGTTGATTTGACTTTTATTGGATTAAAATCATTGGATGTGGGGATTGATGAAATATACATTTCATCTCCCAAAATGAGTTAATGATTTTAATTTGATAAAATTCCTCCCATGACCAATTTGTGTTTGTCTCATCTCCCTTCCCTCTTCATCTTTAATCCTATTCTTTCTCATCCTCTCCATTGACCAATGAAGTCTCAATATCCTAAGACTAACTGGTTTATCAATAACTTTGTGTTAGATGAACCAATATAAGTATGGATGAGATATGTCCATCCGTTGATCATTTTCTTTTTATGTGTCATATGTTTTAGGAGTATGGTTCATTATACCATATCTCTAACATGCATTAACACCAAAATTTTCATTGTCCGGCCTCAGATAGTTGTGACTTCTACATAAGTCCAATTACGATTGCTTAACATAGCGCTAAATTTTGACCCAAAGGCATAACATTCTAGTAAGTGAGATTGTAAGTCTCCCTCCTTTCATGGTATTATGTAGAAACTTGGCCTTATTTCCTTCCTTTGGAAGATGTCTTGGTTCAAGGATCCATGCTTGTGAGTAGAGGGTTGAGTGTTCTCCAAAGAATGACTTAAGCAATTAAAAAGCAAAACCCACTAACATCTAATCAACTAACATTTGACTAACTTCTTATTAATCTTGCTTTTATTTTCGAGTCATTTACTTTATGCAATTTACATTCAAGCCATTTACCATTTCATTTGTCATTTTACATATCATTTAACTTGTTTATGTTTATGTAATTTTTACTTTGCTCATTTGAGCCATATATTGTGATTGTATATATTTGTTTGTATATTTTGTTTATCTTTATGGTCTTAGGACCTTAAAATACTTAATAAATAACAAAAACCCTAAAAAAATGTTTGTGTGGACTGTTGGGTTTGGTCTAAGCTTTGAACTTAGAATTAGGCATCACTCCTTATGCAAAAGGACTTGGCCAATGCCAACGTTTCTGAGACCAAGTTATTGTGATTTGAGCTTTCATCTTATACAAGTATTGGGATCCACATGAATTCATCTGTTATATGGTCTTGATATAACTGTTACTTTGAACCTGTGTCTAATGCCTATTTCTGAGTCAATCAAGGAGTATGTCATCTGATACATGAGAAGATAAAGAAGATTGTGAAGTTGCTTGTTTGGATGTGGCTATCTTTATTTGATTCCTTACTCTTCATATTGTTATTTGCTTATTGATATTGCTTGATTCAAAGTCCAAAGGGAAAATGGGTTTATATATGACATTCTTGTCTATTGGATTGCATCCCCATTGGTCAGATCTTTTCAACTCTTAACTTTTAATTTTATGCTTAGGATTAGTCTCTTCATCTCCTCCCATTTCTTAAATTTCAAAATCTCATCCCCTTTTCAAAATCTTCTTTGCTTGTGATTTCTAAATTTAGACTCTTTTATAAACTAGAAAGTTTGGCCTTATGCCATTGCATTTTTAAACTCTTTCCTTAAATCAAACTTGTAAATGAATCTAACCATATTGACTTAAAATTTCAAAAGACAAAAAGAACTAACACTCATTCAAACTCTTCTGGGCCTTTTGTGCCTCTTTTAAATTCAAATTTTTGTTAAAACAATCCCCTCACTATGAAATTGATACCCTTAACTACAAGGTTTTGATCCCTCATTTTTATGTTTGTACGTAGGCACAAGTCCGAAGGTCTTGTTAAACACAAAAATATAATTAATGAATTCTTTTCTCATCCTTACACTCTACTTATTGCAAACATCATTTTATACCAAAGCACATACACACATAAAAAAGGGCTCCCTAGGAGTACCTAGGACACTTCGGGTGCTAACACCTTCCCTCTGTGTAACCAACCCCCTTACTTGTAATCTCTGGCATTTTATTAATTTTGATTTGAAAGCTTCTTATCTTTGGGTTTTGTTCGTACTTTTCCCTTTTCCTTTGGAAACAATAAAAGCGCGGTGGCGACTCTGGTTTTATTGACGTTAAGTTTATCTATAGCTTAATGGTCATGAATTTACCGCTACAATGGCATTGTGTGGAAACTTGACCTTTTTCCATTCACGAGAGCTAGTGGCATACTTGTTGATTTATCCAAGTTGGAGCCCTTATCATGGATGATGTCTTGGTTCAAGGATTCATACTTATGGATGAATGATTGAGTGTTCTCTAAAGAATGACTTAATCAATTAAAACTCACCACTAACATTTAACTAAACATTGACTAACTTCTCAGTTAATGTTGTTTTATTTTCAAGTTATTTACTTTATGCACTTTAAATTTCAAGTACCTTTATCATTCATTTCCATTCACATTTCATGCAACTTGTTTATGATTCAAGTCCTTTTCACTTAACTCATTTGAGCCATATCTTGTGATTGTATATAGTGTTTGTTTGTATTTGTTTTGTTTGTGGTCTTAGGACCTTAAAATGCTTAATAATAACAAAAACCCTAAGAAAACATCTTGGTGGACTGTTGGATTTGATCTGAACTTCTGGACATAGGATTAGGCAACATTCCATGTGCTAAAGGACTTGGTCAATGCCAACATTTGAGGCTGAGCTATCTTTGACTATACCTTCATCTGATGCAAGACCTTGGATTCATCTGTTACTCTGTCTATGTGCATAATGGTTATATTGTTATTATTGTTTATGTATGATGTTTGTTCTGAGTTGATCAAGGAATATTTCATCTGATACATTGGAAGACATTGAAGACTGCTAGCTATTGGATTGCTTGCTTGGATATTACGGCTATATTTATTTGATGTATTAGTCTTTATTTAATTTGCTTGGATATTGCTTATTGCTTGTTGCTTGTCAAAGTCCAAAGGAAAATGAGTTTCTATATGACATTCTTGTCTGTTGGATTGCATCTCATTGGTCAGATCTTTTCAACTCTTAACTTTTAATTTTTGTCTAGGATAGTCCCTTCATCTCCCCCACTTCTTTAATTTCAAAATCTCTCCCTCTTTTCAAAAAAATTCTTTGCTTGTGATTTCAAACTTAAACATGTTTTAATGATTAAAAACTTTGGCCTTATGTCATTGAATTTTTAAACTTTTTCTTAAATCAAACTTGTGAATGAAATTAACTATATTGACTTCAATTTCAAAAATACAAAAAGAACTAACAACCTCATTTAAAAACTTTGGTCTTTTGTGCCTTTTCTTGTTAAACTTTTCATAAAATCAATTCACCAACTTCTTTGAAATTTTTACTACGAACTACGGGGTTTTGATCCCTCATTTTTATGTTTGTACGTAGGCATAAGACCGAAGATCATGTCAAACACAAAAATATAATTAATGAATTATTTTATCATCCCCTCACTCTATATTTTATCAAAAATCTTTTACACCAAAAAACATATGCACACAAAAAATGTTCCCTAGGAGTACCTAGGACACTTTGGGTGCTAACACCTTCCCTCTATGTAACCAACCCCCTTACCTGAAATCTCTGGATTTTTATTAGTTTTGATTTGAAAACTTCTTATCTTTGGGTTTCGTTCGTACTTTTCATTTTTTCTTTGGAAACAATAAAAGCGTGATGACGACTCTGATTTTATTGACGTTAAGTTTATCCATAGCTTGATGGTCATGAATTTACAACTACAGTAAGTATTAATTTGTGATTTTATTTATAAATCAATTATATATATATATATATATATATATATATATATATATATATATATATATATATATATATATTAACTATTCTGAATATTTATGCAGTAATCATTGGCAACTAATAATGATATGTTTGAAGCAAAATATTGTAGTTATGTTTTGCTCCTTGCACAAGGAACTTGCATAGATTATGATTAACATTTTATGTGGGTGAGTGATATTATTTTTAAGGTTAAAATAGTCTATTGGTCCCTGTAAGTTAGCGAGTTTTTGATTTTATTCTCTGTAAAAAAAATTGTCTGAGTCCATATGTCTCACTTTTTGAGTTGGTTTTAATCCCCTTTCCTTCGGATTTTCCTGCGGATTTTACTTTTAATGACTAAAACCAACACAAAAGTGAGATATAGAGACTCATACAAAAAAAATTACAGAGACCAAAATCAAAAACTCGCTAACTTACAGGGTCCAAAAGACTATTTAAGTCTATTTTTAATACTCAAATGTTTCCTTTAGCTTTGAATAATTTTTATTCATGTTTAATTTTAACCAACATGTGTAGAGCGGTTGGGAGATACAATGTAATCAAACGTACTGCACTTCTTAAAAAACCATAGTTCATTTACCCCAAAGTAAATATATTGTGTTTTTTGATATTATTTTATTTATGTATTAGTGATAAATGTATGAAAATTATTTATAGTGGCGAAAATAACTCGACAATCTTTCTTGTGGATACTATGTTATGGGATAAATGTTTTATATTGTCTCCGGAGACATTACAAATGGATGAACTAAACATAAGGTATTAGCTTAATCCATATACATGTAATTTATGTATATTTCTTAAGTTAATGTTGTTGTTGCTAGCTTATCAGAATTCAAATTTCGTTCTAATTATAGAAGTTTAGTGACACATCCTCATATTCACAAGAAGATGTAGATGAAATTCGATAACATTAGGCCGATGTCTTCTTATGGTGTTATAAACCTCAATAACAATATTTTTTCTTAGTTGTGCAAATATGTAAGTTTTGTATTCTGTGTTGATGAGAATAATGTAAATTTATACATTTCATTTTGAATATAATATAAATCTTGTATACTGTGTTGATGAGAACAGTGTAAGTTTGTACATTTGATTTTGAAAATAATACAAATCTTGTATAAATTTGTGCATTTAAAATTATCTGATTTTGTCAATATTTTTTTATGTATAAAAAATGATACAAGTCAGTCAAAATGATTTTAAATAAAGTCGAGAGGTAAAGTGGAATGCGCTTCATAATTTTGAAAATAAAAATATGTTGTTGCTAGGGATCGAATCAATGACCTTTTCCATTATAACCTCAATTTTTTTATAACTGAAGGTAAAGTGACTAGTTTTCATGTCGTCCTTCATTACCTCGATTGTGTTATAACTGAAGATAAAATGACTAATTTTCATGTCGTCCTTCATTACCTCGGCTGTGTAACTGAGGTAAAATCTATTTCGCGTCCAAGGTGAGATATGTTATTTATAGAAGTAAGATATATTATTTGTATTTTCACATATATTGACAAAACAATAATGTGATAATTTTTGTCTTATTTATTTGTATCCATGAACATAAAATATCCAAAGGTTGAATGAAATCTCAATTCCAGTATGTTATATTATATTTTGATCTTTATTTCATTGTGTTTTGTTATGTTTTTTATAAGATATATTAAATAAGATATCTAATATCTATCTATAAAAATGAGATGCTATTATAGTTACTTTAAATTGTTAATTGCACATGGTTATTTTGGACTAAACTTCTTACCTCAATTAATACAAATCTTTTCTTGAGATATCCAACTTTTACTATTATTATTTACCATAATTCAATTTTTTTTACCCAAATATCCCTAATTTTTAATAAAATTTTCAAAATAACCCTAATTTCAAAAAAAATCTCAAACTACCCCACTTTTAAGAGGAGGCGTCAAACCAATCGGTGTCAGCTCCTAAAGTTAGAGAGGAGGCGCCAATTGGATTGGTAGGGCACATGGTGCTGCCAATCCAATTGGCGCCCATGTGTTACTTTTGAGAGGAGACACCAATTGGTCTGACGCCTCAGCGTAAAGTGCAATTATTTTGTTATAAATAGAAGTGTTGTGTGAATCATTTTTTCCATATCTCATTTCATCATTTTGCAAACATGTTTGGTGTTCGTCGCTGCTATGGAAATGTGATTTAATTGAGAGATAAACCTCAAATGTTGATGCTCTTTTGGAATATCACTAGTTTCGATCAATTGAAGAGGGAGTTGGTTAGATGGAAAAATACCTTAAGGGAAAAAAATTAGAAGTATTGAGAGACTCGATAGTATATTTGGTTGGGTGCAAATCAAAACTGATAAGGATGTCAGGGAAATGATGTTTGGACGAGATGACATCAGTTTGATTGTTGTAATCAGTTAGAAATATTATGTTTTAAGTTTGCTTATGTTGTAATGATGTTTGTTGTTAACCTTGTTGTAACAAAAAGTTAATGATATATAAAAATCCAAGGTTACAAAAAGATTATGATGCAGATGTTGCTCCTCGATTGGGACAGTTGTTCTTATTGTGTCCTGGTTGATAAAATATACTATATAGTCTTATCATTTTATCATTCGTATCCATTTCTGTTCTAATACGCGTGCTATTTAACCATCCTTTTTTCTTTCTTCGCATCTCATCGTTGTGCCAAACTATGTCACCTTTATATGGAGGCCAATATTCCTCCATTGGTAGCACTGAGAAGCTTTTGTTATACACATTCATGACAGTAATGGCCTTGTAAACATCAAATAGATAGTTGTAAGCGTCTTGGAGAGTATGTGTGCATGCTGCAATGATATGGGAGCAAGGAATGCGGAAGGCCTGAAACTTTCCACAGTCGCACCAACTTCTGTTTTGTTTGACAACATAGGATAAATTTGGTCTCCCTTCATTGTGGTCCATTACTTCCTGTACGCTGAAATTTTTCCTATGACAATCAAAGACTGTTACTGCGTGTGTGCTAGCTTTGATGCTCTCATCTTTCATCACTTTCATACAACACCCACTGAATATTTGCCTAGACATTAACACCGCACTCCATCTTTCACCTCTGGTTGCGAACGCAGAAGCCAACCTATAATAGGTTGATCTGACCAAGGCGGCTATTGGTAGATTTCTAATGCCTTTAAATACGTCGTTCATGCATTCCACAAAGTTTGTTGTCATGTGGCCTCATCGACAACCTCCGTCAAATGCCTTTGTCCACTTCTCTACTGGTATGTTATCCAATCATCTTCTTGCTTCTTCATTAGACAGTCTAATTTCATCACGGTAATATTGAAATGATGGTTGGGTTAGAGCATACCCAACATTCACCACTTTTTTGCGAAGGTTCTTATCTTTGATTGCACGCATGAAGTTTTGTGCGATATGTATAATGAAATAGACATGGGTAGAAGGAGGATCATGCCATCCAGTGTCATGGTTATTGTAAGAACTCTCAATGGTAGCATGTCTATTAGAAATCAAACAGAGATTGGCTTGTGGAGCCACATGTGTTCTGAGATGTCGAAGAAAGAAACCCCAACCACCAGTTGTTTCACCTTCAACCAGAGCAAAGGCAATGGGAAAGACATTATTGTTGTCGTCTTGTGCAACCGCCATAAGCAAAGTACCCTTGTATTTTCCGTATAATCATGTTCCATCAATTTGAATAATAGGTTTGCAGAATGCAAAACCTTTGATGCACGGGTTTAACTCCCAAAAGAAACGGTGAAAGATTCTATTTCCAGTAACACATGTTCCGTATGGCGTAAATGCTGACAATGTCTCCATAATTGCAACAGTTCATGGTACGTATGTTTTTAGTTCCCATAAAAATCGTGGCAATTCTTTGTATGAATCCTCCCAGTTGTCGAATACCTGTTCAACAGCCTTTGTCCTCGCAATCTACGCTTTCTTGTAAGATGAAGTATAATTATATCTTTTTCTTATATGAGATATTATTATACTCACCTTCACTGATGAGTCTTTTTTAACAAGCGGCAAAATGTCTTGACATATCAATGCAACGCTTAATTTACGGCGATCTTGTTCAACGTTAGTTGCAATGCAACTATGAGGTGGGTCTATTGAAGCTATCTCCCAAGAGTCGCTTTTCTTTTTGTGAGACGCAACCAACCGAAACTTACAAAGGATGTTACGACATTCGATGACATATCTTTGACACAATACCAGATCCTATGCAAGATTCAATTCATTTTTTCACATGCAAGAAATTTGAATTTCTCTTGATCGTAATTCGAATGGTATCAGTGTTTCAAACTTTTATGGTTTGGTATAGATCGGTTGTTTTTTAGTTCATCAACGAGGATATGTACCTATACGGCCCACGCCAGGCAACTTATACACCAGACGCCTTAACATCTAACTCCTAACAACATTGTCAGACCGGCTACACACAACCCCCTACTGTCAAACTTTCCGTTCCACAAACACACAAACATACAACCCTAACATACCATACACCCAATCACAATACCAAGAGCATACCTCGTACCACCACCAACAACTAGATCATCAACTAGAAACCCAACATCACTTCGCACCCAACACATCACCCTACAAAAGTCGCCTTAGCCAAAACACTCAACGATCATTCAACACCAACTGTCCCTCCTCCTACCATAGCCAAGAAGCCTAAACATCTCAAAACTGAAACCTTCAACAATCCTATATCTACCAAACACCACAACAATCTTTCAAACCTTTCCTAGACGCATCATTCACACCAGTGTATCCCTTCAATCGTCCTGGTCGCCCTCCAACAACTCAAACACAACCCAACTACTCTGGCATGGGTCATGAACTCAGCTATGGCAGTACACCTTCGATGCATACACAAGACTATGCTGATTTGTCTTACTATCTCAACAAGCCATCTCATGCAGTTGGTAGTGATGTTCATGGGTCCTCAAATACTCAAACACCTGTGGTGATTCATCAACGTGAGTTAGGGCCACGGGTTCGGGTAGCTAGGGGATGTGGGATCGGAGGTTGTTTAGGTGATCCTGGTCATCAACATTAGTATTTTTTGTATAAACGAGAATTAATATTAATATGAATTAGTCTGATTTCGACTTTATGTATCATGTAGACCATTTTTGAAAAAAAAAATTACAACACACACAAAGGTGTCAATCCAATTGGCGCATCCCTTTAACCTTTACATATGGACACCAATTGGATTGGCAACACCATATGCCCTAGTCAATCCAATTGACGTCTCCTCTCTAAGTTTAAGAGGAGACACCAATTGGATTGACGTCTCCTCTTAAAAGTGGGATAAGTTAAGAATCTTTTTGAAATCAGGGTTATTTTTAAAAAAAAAAATTAGGGTATTTTGATAAAAAATTCTCATAATTCGTCATTATAATATTTTATCTATGAGGATTTTAAAAATCACTTTTTTATTTTTTCAAAAAAAATCTAATTACACATGCTTTATCCATGCATAAGTAATGTTGGATAACCCATTCTCTCTACTTTCGGAAAGGAAACTCCTTCCTTCTTCTAATTTGGACTGTTGTACGCCTTCTCATTCATTTCCACTCATCTTCTGTTCCAATGTTCTTCTTTTCTTTCTCTTTCGTTTTCTCCAAATTTTCTTCTCTTAATCTCTATTTTCATGTTTTCTCTTCCAATCGCTTTTTGATATTTTGTAATCTAAATTTTTATTTTGCGTTTAACTGCAGGTTGATTTGGAAAAGATTGCTAAACTCACAGTTATGTTGGTGTTTGTTAAATTAATGAAAAACCTTTAATTTTTTTTAATAATAATAATCTTTCAAATAAATTGATAATAATTACCGTATTTTATTAATTATGAATCAAGTATAAGTCAATTTTTTTATCCAACTATTTTGGAATCTCAAACCAACACACATAGGTCGACCCCTGATGTTGGACGACCGAGTTCCTTAAAACAAGTTCAGGGACAAATTAAGGATCATATGAAGGTTATGAAATGTTAATGTATATCATGGATTTTATTATGATCCAGATATGGTTGAGATGTATCTCCAAGAATTATGAGTCCAAACAACGAGTTCTATACTCATCCCGAATTTAATAGATTGGACTCTGAAGGAACAATTAAAGATTGAAATAGTTACAGAACGATTAATGAATCGATTATGTATCACTTATGATCATGAGCAGTTATACTAACTTATTATATCTATTAGGAATAATTAAACGGTTATATTTATGATGGTGATAAAACCTAGTTAGTATGACTATTCAATATGGGAGGAGGGAAAATGGGCGTCACGATGGGACCACCAACATTGACGATACATTTAAGTTCTTTCTCAACTAGCATAAGGGAGATTACCCTTTTAATATTTGTTTAACAAAAATATTTGATGTCCACTGTGGGAGTAAAATTCTCTCAGACTACGCAATCAAACCCAAAAAATCATTTTCTAATTCTCAATTTTATTGGCTGCTTGAGCATACCAAGTTACTATTCCGGCGAGCGTGCAATGGAAACAACGAATGCAAATTTAGGAACTTTGTCATGTTCCCTTGATTCGGCAATTTAGATTCAGGGGCATTCAAACAAATCCTCCGCACATCGAAGATGGCGATATCGTTATGCTTAACTCGTTTACTTTTATCACCTGAGGACGATAGCCACACATAGGGGTGTGCAAAAAAACCGATTATTCATAATCAAATTGGTATCCAAATTGTTCCACTTTTAAAAAATCAAACCAAATGATAAAATAAAAATTTGGGTATCCATTTTGTTATGCAAATATAAACCGTTACCCATTATAAAAATTTGGTTTTGTTATTGAGTATCCAAATTCTAATGTGCCTTAAATTTTTATATTTGTTTGTTTTCATGTTTTATCACATTATAAAATAATTTTATATTTTAAATTTTATAAAAAAATTGTTTTAAAAGTAAAATTCAGAAGAAAAAAAATTCTTTTCACGAAAAAATTATATTTGATCTATTTTTTTCAAATAAAATTATGATTTTCTTTTAAATAAAAAAAATATTTTTTATCAAAAATATTTTGTATTTTTTTCAGTAAAAAAATTTATATTTTTTTTAAAATAATTTTTTTTGATAATTTTTTTAATTTTCAAAAAGGTTATTTTTTCAAATTTTCAGAATAAAAAAACTTTTATTTTCAGAATTTTCTTTTTAAATAATTTTTTATTTTCAGAATTTTTTTATTTTTGATTTCCATTTTTTAAAAATAATTTATTTTTCAGTTATTTTTATTTTTTAGAATAATTTACTTTTTAAGATTTTTTTCATTTTCAGAATATAATTTTATTATTTTCAATATATATATATATATATATATATATATATATATATATATATATATTTCTGAATATTTGTTATTATTATTTTTTGTATGTTTTCTAAATTTTAAGAAAAAAATATTTTAAAACCTTGTAAAATTTATGTATATTTTTAAATTTAAAAATTAATATTAATTTAAAGAAAATCAAATTTAAACCAAATTGAATAATTTTGATTAAAATCAAACCAATTTAAAACCGATTTGAAATCAGTTGGGAATTTTAAATTAATTAATTTTTTTTTTGAGAAATGGTTTGATTTATTAATTATAACCATAAAAATTGATCGATTAATAGTATCGATTCATACCCTAGTATCGATTCATACCCTAGTATCGATTCATACCCTGGCCCCACATATCTAAATCATGGATCGGTGCCCAAGATGATGTTGAAGGATGTGTCCGACCGAAAATTGAAGGACGTTGCAATCAACTCCATGACAGACTAACTTGTCTTGAACCTTTGGTAATCTTCTCCATATTACACTACCTATGTAGGCTGCATAGCTCGTCCTGGGTGAGTAGATATATCAAGAAATTGGCTTCCCGAAATGGTGGTGAGTTCAGTGGATCTCCGGCCTAAACCGGATAACGAATGCACATGCGCATCGGCTTTGATTTCCCAGAAGCAGGAAACATTCCGATCAACATCATCGGCGGTGAGTTCAGTTTTTTAATGGAATTGTTTTTCCATAATTCAAGGATTTTGCAGAGCTTGAAGCAGTAAGAGCAGACTCACTTCTGATTAGAGTGTAGAACTGAAAATAACACTAAGTCAGAAAATGGAAATGTATTAAACCATGTCACATAGATGCTGAACACTATATACACTAACAAAATAAGGTGTCTTTGTTAATTTATTGTGTTTGCCACCGGAACCACCAACATGGTTACCTACAAGGGTATCGCAACAATATTCATATGTGTATTCATCTCCAATGCCGCTAACTGTCCTACAGCTGTTTGATGAAATGCCAAAATGAGAACAAAAGGGTTATGTATGTGTTGTGTTGTTCCTTTTACCCTTAGACCAATTGAAACATATGAGCTTTAAATTATTAGTGATGGATGGGTAGGAAGAAGAGCCTGTATATGATAGTAAAGTAGAAGCTCTAAGTGGAAAGAAATTGATTGCTTGTTGTGGCACAAGTAAAATCTTAAACTTGGACTTGGTTAAGAAATTGGAGTGCAAATTAGTGTTTGTTAGTGCTGGTGTTCTTGACAGAATTTCATGCCGGCTAAAGCTGATGTTAAAGATACAATGCTGGGACTAGTAGATGGAGGAACATGTACCAAATTTACAAATGCAGAGCACTTCCAAGAGCCTTTTGATGCCCTTATTTCTCTCTTTCAAGACCCTTGGTATGTAGAAGTTTATATTAATTTCTAATTTAAATTCTCTTGCTAATTGAGTCTCTGAGTGTTATAATTGTGTCTCTAAGCTCTGGTTGAAAGAGTAGATTTGAAGTATTGAGTTTCGAATTTCATTTAAGAAATGATGGTTGGAAGAGTAACTCTAAGCTCCGGTTTGGTCTGTGTATGGTGGTGATAGTTCGGTTATGATTGATGCAACAAGAATTATCGTGGCCATTGTCAATCCTACAACTTTTTGGATACTAATGGGTCCTCTTTTACATGACAATACTAATGTTGAATCTATGTATAGCCAAGAAACTAAATGCTTTCAATCTAGTCCTTGCAGCCATGGATAAATTGGTTTTGGGACACTAATAAAATTAATGGTGCCCGGTTTCAAGATATCTAGTATATTGTGTTTCATTAGCTTTATATGGAGCTATGTTGGCTTACAAAATCGAGTTTTCTTAATCATATGAGTTGGTATATGGGTGTTAGGTCATTTTTCTTTATGATAAACCCCTTTTTGTTATTAAAGACGACCATTTCAGATCTACTACCACCCAAACATTTTTACTAGCCCCAAATAGAAGAAAGTATGTTGGCTGTTTTGCATACGAAAATGATTCACATGAGAGGTGTTCAAGCTACTTGAATGGAATACTGTCAGGGAAATATTGATGTTTTAAGAAAAGTAGCAATCGGAAAGTTCAAAAAAATACTGCACACAAATATTTCAAACAACTAGTTAGTGCAGTTGATTTTGTCATAACAGAGGTGTATACCACATAGACATAAAGCAATGACTTAGCTCGGTATATTGCTATTGAACTAAGTTGCAAGGTGATTCAGGGTGATTACCAAAAATACGAGCTAAAGAGGATAAACTCTTAAAATCATGAATTTAACAAGTGAAGTTCGTCGATAAAATTAGAGGCTAGACATGTGCAATTGTATGTTTTAAATTAATTATCTTTATTGTCGAATAAAGCGAGTTAATTTCTCTGTCATTTGTAAATTAATTTAGAATTTCCAGTAGGTAAACGAATGTCACTCATTTTTTCATACGAGGGCGGAAGACATCTTCTCTTTCATAAACTTGTAAAATTATGTAGGGTAGTTGTCAGAACAAAGACCAGACATAGACTCACCTCCAGTAAAAGTAAGGACCGAGAATGGCGAAGACCTCCACAAGGAGACATAATTGGCTTCGGCTGGGTAACGTTTAATAAAATCTCTAACCTAACTGAAGTCCAAGCGAACTTGAAGTATCTGACATAATCGGCTGCGGCCAGGCCATGCAAAATAAAAGCCTCTGACCTCCATTTAACATCAACCCCCCATGAGGCTCTAAACATTGGTCATGCAAAATAAAAACCTTTGGCCTCCATTTTACATCAACCCCCACGAGGCTTTGAACGTCGGTCATACAAAATAAAAGTCTCTGACCTCCATTAATGCCAACCCCCATGAGGCTCTGAACGTCAGTCATGCAAAATAAAAGCATATGACCTCCACTTAACGTCAACCCCCCGTGGGGCTCTGAACGTCGGTCATGCAAAGTTAACATGCTTCTAACTTTAAACAGTTTAGTTAACTTATCACTGACCAAATATGTGACATGATCTACTCAGAGTTAGTCGGTCAGTGTTCAAGATTAACAAGGCTCTCAAATCATTAAGGTCCGACTCGCGGGAGTTTCAAACCTATACGGTATAAACTTCAGTTAAAAGACAAGCTGACTTGTTTGGAACTGGCCTTTTTATTTGATTTACATTCGAACAAATAAGTTATTATCAAGGAGATAAAACATATTAGGACTACATAACCAAAAGGGCTAACACGGTCACAACTAAAAAAATTTCATAAGAGCTTGAGTCGCGTTCAAGAGCGAATCGCTGATTCGTTAAGAGTCATTATCCTACATATATCCCAGCCAAGGTGCGTGAACCCGACTTTAATGGACTAAGGCTGACCGATCTTATTTAATCAGAGTACTGTGAAATAATCCGGTAATAGAGCCTGAATTACCACAATACTCAAAATCTACATGGGGTAGCATAAATCTAAGAACAAGACCAAGCAATGGGGTGATTAAAACAGAGCTTCAATAGATTGAGACCCTGGAACTCACCGAGCTCTACGATGATTGAATGGTCGAGAACCCATAGGGCTCTCTAATATCTCCATACCTGGAACTTACCAGGTTCTACAACGACCGTAAGTCGAGACTTCACTGGGACTTTCCGACCTCTCTATGACCAAAACCTGTCGGGTTCTAAGAAGACACTATATCAAGAATCTACTTGTAATATCCCATATACCCTTAAGTGCCCTGAAAGTTGTCAATTGGGACCAATAGAGTAACTAGTGAACTCAGATTGACTTAATTAATATTATTTGGAATTGACCATTATTAATAAGTACATGAGGGACATTTTGATAACATTAATAATTGGTCAATTGGTACTAGAAGACAAAATATCATTTGAGATATTTTGCATCACTACTTAATATATATATATATATATATATATATATATATATATATATATATATATATATATATATATATATATATATATATATATATATATATATATATATATATATATATATATATATATATATATATATATATATATATATATATATATATATATATATATATATATATATATATATATATATATATATTATATATATATATATATATATATATATATATATATATATATATATATATAATGTGTGATGGAGGATTAAAGGAGAAGAAGAGATAAGAATAAGAAGTGAGAAAGAGAGTTATCGGAAAAAGAGAGAAAGAGGAAAAGAAGAAAGAAGAGAAAGGAAGAAGAAGCTTGAAGAAGAACTCATCATCTTCACAATATCATTATCATCTATAACTTCATTTCATCATCTTTCACCAGTTTTCTTCACCAAAACTTCATCATGAAGGTGTGAAAAACACAAGAAATGGGGTTTGAATTGAGTTTTACAAAACAAAAGCTTTTGATCAACTCAAGAACACCACTTAAAAGTTAATAACAACGAGATAAAAACACAAGTATTTTTATCCTGGTTCGTTTGAAACTCAAAGCTACTCCAATCCACCCGTCAAGGTGATTTTGCCTTATACACAAGGACTTATTAATCCAGTATAATCAACTGATTACAATAATCACAAAGAATACCCTTCTTTGTCTTCTCAAGGATCCGACTATACCCTAGTCTTCTTAAGGACTCACAAAAAATAACCTTATTTGTCTTCTCAAAGATCCGACTATGCTCTAGTGTCCTTCAGGAATCAAACAAACAGTTTGAATAATATTTTGTGTGTTACAAGTTGCTTCTATATAAGCATATTTTACATAAATGATAAAAAATATTTAAAGAAAAATTATGTATAAAGAATGATAGCTTTTTCAAGTTTAGCAGCGCTTCAACATTCTTGTGTGTCTCGATGTTTTTCTTAAAATCTCCAAGACATGCTTATATAGCATAAGAAGAAGACCGTTAGAGGGAAAAATGGGGAAAACTCATAGAGTGACTGTCCACTGTTGGATGGTGAAAGGAGTGATATTGTGTACCGTCCTTCGCCCACAAATTCAGTGACATGTGTGATGTATAGTACTGTCCTTGCCCACGATATCAGGTAATGGAAATGGTATTTAATTTTTATTATATACTATTTGATCATGTACCTATTTGATCTTATCTTCAAGTTCATTGACTTCTGATGAAAGTTAATGAAGCATGAAATGAAGAAACATAAAGCTGGATTCAGAAACTTCAGAATCTTTGGTCATAACATTGACATCGTCAGTAGTCTGACTTGAGATCTTCATTATCTTCAGAGTCTTCAGAATCTACAGTCAGAACCTTGATAACCTCAACGTCTGACTTGAGATCTTCAGAATCTTCAGCTAAGTAACACAACTTTAGAAGCTTGTCATTCTTCAAAAGCTTGATGATCAGAGTCACGTCCAAAAGCACGAACTGATAGAACGTTGCAACAAAAACATAACCTCTCCTCAAAAGCTTTTCAGGAGTGAAACAACTCAGAAGCAGAAAGATCATTGCGAAGGGGATTAGAGGGGAAGATTATTTTCACTCTAGTTTATTTCTAGCCATTTATCTCTTGCTTATAATAATGTTTTGAATACTTATGAGAATTGATATATAAAATTGGGTCATCCAAATTTTTTCGTTTGGCCTCATAAACTGGACAATTGGAAAAAAAAGGTGTTTGTAATAATTATATTTCATGTTATATTTTCAAATTGTGTAAAAGTAAAACAGTTTCTTTTTCGTCTAGTGTTCATCATACTTCAACTTTTTTTTAGATGATTTAAATTGATGTGTGGGGAATGTCTCATGTAGCTTCTCATGCTCATTATAAATACTTTATCACATTTATTTATAATATAGTTGTTTTACAAGGATAAACATGTCTCATAATTTTCTGGAGTACCTTCAAGGAAAAGGCATATTGTCTAAAATATCTTATCCTAATACCCCCAACAAAATGGTATGGAGGAACATAATAATTTTCATTTTCTTGATGTAACATACACCTTAGTTTATCAAGCTTATGTGTCATCCCAGTTTTGGGTAAAGGCTTTTCCCATGAATGTCTTTTTTATGGAATTATGTGTTTGCAGGTATAATCAAGAAGTGATCCAAGATGATAAAGCTCATGAATATCAAGAATCAAGAAGCAAATTCTTACCCTTGATTATGTTTTAGTTTTTATGATGAGAAATTAAGAAGCAAGATTTAAAGAAAGCTCAAGCGGTCAAAGATGCATAAGATGGTTGATCAATCTATTCCTCTGAATCAAGCTAAAAAAATTAGGGTTTATAGATAATCAGTGATATCTTAAGCCTAATCCATAAGAGATTCAAGTGAATTTCTTATATGATTGGTATATTCGACAAAAGGTCTTGAAGCTTCAGAGTGTGAAATGGAGGAAGTGTGAAAGTTCGCTTGATCGTGTCCATTTGAGTGATGGGAGTATTTTAAAGACACAAGGGCTATTTTGGAAGAATTATGGCTAAATTACACACTCAGTTAAACTATAGACAAACCTCTTAATTTTTAATTTAAACAACCGAAAAATGTTTATGGAGCCTAGTCGGTTGAATTGGAAACCATTAAATTGATTAAGACAAATTTTTGAACTGTCTAATTGGTTAGAACAAATACCTAATCGATTAGAAAAGGGAAAATCAAGTTCATAATCTATTATGATAGTCTCTTAATGAATGTTAACGACTCTCTATCTAAACCTTCTAATTTGGGTCGTATTAATCAATTATTACAAGTACCTAATCGATTAGGTTAATCAATTGGACCATAGATTGTTTCATAATTTAAATAATTTATTGCTCTATAAATAGATAGCTCCTCTAACATTTAAAATCATCCAGAAAACACCTCACCTTTCTTCTCTCACACTCTCTCTATAATAATTTCCACTTTTTTTTGACATATTTAAGCCATAGAGCTTTGAGAGTGTTCTCGAGTTTTGTGACGAATTTGTTTTGGGTGTGAGATTTATTGTAAATTTACCAAGAGTAATATTTTCTCTTGAGTAAATCATTCTTCCTTAGGAAGTAATCATTTTGGTTTGGATCTAAACTAATGTAAAATCTCTTTTGGGGGATTAGTATAAGGCTCTATTTGGTTTGTGAGATTTGCGTTAGAAGAAAAACTCTTCTTTTGGGTTAGTGAAGAATAACCAGAGAAAAATATTCACAACGGTTCTTAAGATCAGCCCGGTCAAAAGCTCTATCAAGTAGAGATTAGACTGGTATAAAATCTCATTCGATTTTTAAGTTCAGCCTATGTAAAAAAAGCTCCATAGGTTTGAGATCATCCCAGTAAAAAATCTTGGTTCGGTTCATGGTCAACTATATTAAAACCTTGGTTTGGTTTGGAGGATAGCGAAATCTAAACTGGATCTTGGTTTGATATCAGCCTGTTCAAAATCTTAATTTAGCTTAGAGATTAACTATTTGAAGTTCAATTCGTTGTTTGGCATGAATACTACATGCTTCATTCCTAAGTTCGTTGTTTGGTTCAAAATTGGCCTAAAACTTCATTTTCTTGTATAATGGGGTTCATGGATTTAACATTCTAAAAACTCTCAATAATTATTAGATACTCTCAGGACCAGTTCTTGGGGAAAGAGTAGGTATCTTCTTTAAGATCGAACCTATAGAAATATAGGGTGTTATCTCCCTTCCCTTAACTCATTTATTTTCATCTTAATTTCTTTACCTGGATTTTCCACTGCTTATTCAAACTTTTTTATTAAAAAGTTTTCAAACTCTATTTTAGAAAATGATTTTGTTTTCAACTATCATTTTTCAAATCTCCACAATTCCATCCCCCCTCTTATATATGGATTCACATATTTAACAAGTGGAAACATAGTCTAACTCTTGTTTAAAGAATAATCGTCTCGGGAGGAGGATGACTTCCAACATTGTTTTTAGCAATAGGACTTTCCTAAACACACCTTCATCATTTAATGGTGATATGTTTGAATTATGGAAAGCTAGATATAAAATATTCATTCAAATATTAATTTAAAATGTGAGAAACTATAGTCAATGGCCTGTTTATCCCTACTCACTACATAAATGATGAAGTAGTAGATAAAGCAAAATTTATTTGGACCGTAGAAGAAAAGAGAACGTATGAAATCGATTTTAAAACTAAAGACTTCTTAGTTATGTCCTCATTAATACAATTAATTTTGTATGTCCATAATTATAATTCCACCTAAGAAATGTAGGATACTCTTGAAATGATATATGGAGTTTCTCTAAGTATCGAACAAGAGGAAATGAACAGATGAGACTAAGAAGATAAATGCTTCCTTCGTAAATTTTCTTCAATCCTTGAAAAGTTCTGAAATCATATTAGAAACTTCATTACTAATAAATATCTAAGAATTTACAATTAGAATCAAAAGTCTGACATAATCCTTAAATCAAGAGATGAGAATTTTTATGATTTTTCAGGAAAAATTGAAAAGGAAGACATCGTCAAGAAGTTGAATTAATTGATTCAACTATTAAAGGATGAAGGCTTAAGCTAAAATCTAGAAGTATCTCTAGAAATATCATCAACAGACTCATGTGAAGACAAATCAATCCCAATAATCTCCTTTGAGAGAAAAATCTTGGTAGTTGAACGATCCTCGAAGGATTCAAATGGAGGAACATAATCAAGGAGATAATATGTAGAAGAAGTCTCATCTATTGGAATATTCAAGAGAATAAAGGATGAGGAGGTCTTAATGAGAAACATTATCAGAGACACTCTCGTCGAATATCTTTAGTACCTGATAAATATTCATGATTTATGTATAATTCCTCACATACTTGTCTGACATCCTCGCTATATAATGTTAGAAATGAATATGTGTATTGAATAAAATCAATGAATGTGTAGCTTCGGGATTTTAAATATAATTTCATGTATGTTGTCTCTTGTCCTCCTAACGTAAAACATGTTGGCTAAAAATTGGTGTAGTATGTGAAACTTAACTTTAAAAATGGGTGTAGTATGTCTCTTGTCTCTTGATTATGATGATACATTTGTATCGGTTGTCAAAATAAAAATTATTCGCACTCTACTTTCTATCGTTGCTTTTAGTAGGCAGTGTCTTTATCTAATTAATGTGGAGACTATTTTTCTTCACGGTAACTTGGATGAATGTATTCATATGACTCCCTCTAAAGGTCTATTCTCTTTATATAAGGGTGTACAAGCTTAAAGGCTCCTTACACGATTTGAAACACATGCCTAGGGTATGGTATAAGATGTTAGGTTCCACTATACTATGGGTTTATCCTATTTCAACCTAAAATCACAAGGCCTACATCTAGTTCCCAGGGATATCACCTTGATATATTCACAATCAATTTGGTATTTTTTTCACATGTTCAACCCACAACTTATTACACTAAACTTTTATCACATGTTCAACTTGTAACCTTTATGCTATATAAGTTCAAGAGAATAACCTTATCCTGGTTTACAGCTACATATTAGAGATTATAACATAGAACTATACAAGTTTCTAATTAATAGATTATTATCTTGGCACTTAAACTATATTAAGTGCATATGAAGATTTTAAAATCAAAGTGAGCGTAGGAGAATGAGTTTTTCAAGAAACTTATGTGTTTTCAAATGAACACAAGATATCCTCTTATAGTAGAAAATTTAGGCGAAAAAGAAAACTTTAGAAAAGTCCAATCCAAACTATAATCGATTATGCCAGGATCATAATGGATAATGCACTTGTAATAAAGGAACGTTTTTAAAAGATATGAACCATAATCAATTACTAGATCTTTGTAATGAGTTATTAAGTGAATTATATCTCATAATTGATTACACAGCTACCATGATCGATTATAGGTTGAATTTCACTTCATAATCAATTACAAAACACTTCTGAATCGATTATGCTTAACTTACAAAAGTTTTACTAATTTCAAAATGTTTTTAAGAATAATTTTGAATATAAATAAAGTTTTGAAAAACTTTTTGGGTGTGTGTATGAGTTTAGTAATTGGAAAGTAACATATTTATTTTATATATTTAATCATAGAAAGATATAAAACATGAGCTTCATATCACACAACGAGCTTTTAGAAGTTTGATTCGTCTCTTAACGTTGTTCATGTGCATTTGATCTTTAAAGTCAATCATCAAAAACCTTTCACTTTTTAAAAGTTAGTTTTCCTCATAATTTAATGGTGTTTATAATAACATAGTCGGTTTCTATTTGACATCATCAAAACTTGTTAAGCACATAAAACCACAAAGGAATCTTCCTCCATTACACAAGTATGCCAAAGATTTTATTAACTCATCTTAAAGTTAATGTTAAATATAATTGTTATGATGATTATCTTTTTTTATAATTCCTTTTTGTATCGACAACTTGCGAGTAACCATAATTCACTTCTTGAAAGGAACCTCTCATTGTAATTTATTATTTTCCTATGGAATAATTCCTCGATTGGATGCTTATAGTAATGCAGAGTGTCTTGAAACTCAACAATGTCACTCGTTGGTGCATGTTTTTTTGACTCTTCGTTGATCCCATGGAAAAGTAAGAAACAAACAAAGTTTTCTAAATCATCCATCGGATCTGAGCATCCTACTAGTTTTGCTACTAGTTCTGAAATAATTTGACACCTCTCTATAATTTATTTTCAAATTAAATTTATTAAAACATATAACATGGATACTGAAATTGAATTTGAAATTTAGACAAATTTAAATATTATAAATTGAAAAAAGAAGAAGACAACTTAAATAAAATTGTACAAGTAAAGGAAGACTATATTCAATAGCTGGAGAACTATCACTATTAAAGCCATATGGATCTTATTAGTTTCAATTAAAGTAATAATTAGTTTCAGGTGAGCTTTCTACTACAATAACATTGAGGTTCAAGTTTCTACTTCCTAACATTAATTGAACTGAAAACTTGTAAGTTACTTCCTAACATGAATTGAACTGAAAACTTGTTAGTCAAGAACTTTGAAGTTTGAACGGTCTTAGAAGTATAAAGAGGACCTTGATGGTTTTTTAGTCTTTGTTTTAACAAGTTATGGAATTTTCAATGCGGTTGAAGTGTCATCTTGTGCTTGCCACTAAAGTTCAACAAATGAAAAATTGGTAAAGAGAGCAAAGTGCTTCAAACTTGACAATGATTGAAAAATATTCATCATTGAATTGCAGCTGGCACTTAATAAAGTTTTAACCTTAGTTTTTACTCTTTTTTTAACCATAAAAAGAAATTTGCACTTCTTAGCTTTTCTTTGTCGGTTGCTTGCTCACGACATGTTATCCTATGAGTTACTTCTTTGACACAGAAACGTTGTGGTAACTCATACAGTCTAGTGATCAATAATACTTGGTAAAAAGCTTGCTAGCAACACTTCAAATGCTTCGTGTATCATTTGCTTTGGTCAAAGGATTAAAGTATCAAAATGGCATGTCACAATATTGGTGATTAATTACTACCTTCATTTGTAAAAGTATGTAGAGTTCTCTTGAAAAATATTTGTGTTTCTTTATTTTTGGGATGATAAGGAAGAAATAAATGTTTTAAAATTCCATATTACATGATATTACAAAACAAATGTTGTGTTGAAGTCATAATCACTTTTAGTAATTACCGATACGTTAGACTAAGTTTTCATTTGTCTAATAATCTGATATTTGGGTTCTCAATGGGACAAACCACAAGGATGTGTAATTATCATACTACAATAAAAATGAGTTTAGGTGACAAAAGTCATAATAAAAAACAAAATATTGTGGTGATTAAGTGTGGAGTATGTGATCGTTGCCTATTCACGATGTTTTTTTTTTACTTTTGACCATGAAACAAAAAATCTGACTATAGATGCCACTAACCATGGACAATGGATGACTTACGTTTGTCATAAACAAATAAGTATTAGGTGATCAAAAGTCTATTATTATTAATTACGATAAGGTAACTTAAGCATTATCAAATAGATCACAACCTCAATCCATTTTTATAAAACTAAAATCGTTCCAACAAAATCAATTGTGTATTTTCATTTGAACAAACATTTTGAAAAATTGCTCTTGCAATAATAACACATTTCTAACGTGACCACTAACTAATTAAATAATCCAATATGCAACGCAACACCTAATTAAGACTTCTTTCAATAAAAATTAAATCATATTGGATGACGACCATAGTTATATCCTTATTAATACAACACATATTAAGGTTACAAATACAATCAACTTTGTCGACCATTCATATGTAAAAAGTGTAGCAAGAAAATGGCACGTTGATAGGTCGCAATAATTCTATCAATGTAGTTAAAAGAGTATCATTCGCCGAGGACTATTTGAATTATCAATTTTTGTATATTTGGTGATTAGCTCAAACAGTTTTATTTAAAATATTGTGAATGCTTTAAAATTTTCTTAAAAAATAGCCTTAGGGTCGTAATTATCTTCCAATGATTTACTCATGTAAAACTCTTGTTTTTTTTATGTTATGAGAATACTAATTTTTAGAAAATGAAATAGATAAATATAATCATATCTCCTTTCAAAATATATGATCGTCTTTTGAATCAATGAATCACCTACTTTCGAAGAGTAATCCATTTGTTCATGATCCTTTAAGAAAAGCTACTTTTTTAAAAGGATTTTTTTGTTTAAACAAAAATCACTTTCATGTTTTGGCTTAATCGTGTGGCATTTTTAGCACATATATCAATATACCCTTTCAGTGAATCGACGGATATTTAATGCTACCTCTACTTCCGTAGAGAGATATACAACGCAATCGTACAATTTCTCATAACAAAATTTGAATTAAGAGTCTACATAAGGTTTTGTATTTGGACATTCCTCACGATTGTTGAATCATAGTTCCTTGTGTCAAAGCAGGTTGCTCGACAAAACAAGAAAGTGTCGAACCACCTAGTGTGTTGAGTTATGTTAGTGTCGAAGTATCGAAGCATGTTGCTTCACACAGGATTTCGACTTGGGCCTATTTAAGTAGTGTTAGCTATGTTGGATTTTGACTTGAGGTCCAAGTTAACCTAAATCTATAAATAGAGGGAGTAACCCTTATTTTTGTAATGAAGTGAATATAGTATTCATAACATTGTATTTACAGTATTTTGCAGTTGCAAAGTGAATAACAAGTTTTCCACAGTTTGTGGGCAAAGAGAAACTCTGCAAAATTTTAATTCTTCTTCTCCTTGGTCGTTCTTTACACTCTTTCTTTCTCCTTTTTCTTCTCTTTTCATTGTTATTATGTGGGTAATGACAATCTTGTCCATCAAGATTGATTGAAATTCTCCATAGATTTTGGAGGATTTCCAACATCTCGTATCAAGAGCTTAGGTTTAATCGATTTGTGAGAAGAAAATCACCATGGCAACGAATCATCCAAACGGGTATTTTCCAGTAAATCTTCTTATTCTCAAGAACAACAATTATGAGAATTGGTGCAAGCAGATAAAGGTTGTGTTATGTTATCAAGATCTTTGGGATCTTGTGAAGGAAGGAGTAGCAACGCTTGCAGAAGATGAGACAGATCAAGAAAAGGCTGCACATAAAGAATTGAAGAAGAAAGATTATAAAACTCACTTTATAATCCATCAATGTGTTGATGCATATAAATTTGAAAAGGTTAGTGATGCAGAGTCAGCGAAAGAAGCATGGGAAATTCTGGAGAAGTCATTTGGAGGTGCGGAGAAGGTGAAAGATGTGAGGTTACAAACTCACAAAAGAACGTATGAATTGCTTCAGATGGAAGACAATCAAAGCATAAATGATTTCTTCACCAAGGTTACGAAACTAGTGAATCAAATAAAGGTATGTGGAGAAGTGTTGACATCAAGATCTGTTGTTGGGAAGATCTTGAGATTATTGGCTCCAAAGTTCGATCACGTGGTAGTATCCATAGAAGAGTCAAAGGATTTGTCAAAATTGACAAAGGAAGAGCTTCAAGGGACGCTTGAATCTCATGAACAAAGAATGGCTGAAAGAGTTGCAGGAAAGTCGAAGAGTGATATGGCTTTGTAGGCTCAATCAGCAAAAGAAAGAAAAGGCAAAGGAAGATGGAATGGCAACAAAGGCAGAGGAGGTTACAACAATTCGACTGGTTGAAATCAATAAGAAGGAAACTGGTTAAATCAGAGAAAACACTAGAACTAAGGCAACCAAAAAGGTGGTGTTACAGGTAGAGGAAGAGGTGGTGGTCAAAAGGCAGACAATAGTCACATTTAGTGTTACAATTGTCAAAGGTATGGTCATTATTCTAGTGATTCTCCATAAAAGCATATAAATCAAGAAACTTATGCAAAGCTGGCGAAACATGAAGAAGAAGAGACGTTGCTGATGGTTACAACAAGAGATGAAGAGAGATTCAATGACCAATGGTACTTGGACTCAGGATGCTCATCACACATATCTGGAAGAAAAGATTGGTTTGTCAACATAAAGCCCTCAATGAAGAACATGGTGAAATTTGCAAATGACAACACTCTAGCAGCTGAAGGTGTTGGTGATGTTCTGATTATGAGGAAAGATGGAAAGAGGTCAGTAATTTTAAATGTGTTATACATACCTGGCATGAAGAACAATTTGCTCAACATAGGGCAGTTAGTCTAAAAGAACTACAAAGTGTCGATCAAAGACAAGATGATGAGAGTTCTCGACTCAAATGGAAGGTTGATCTTGAAGGCTCCAATGTCTCAGAATAGAACCTTCAAGATTGAACAAAATGTGATGGAGCATAAGTTCCTTGCAATAGCAACCAACAAAGATGAATGGATATGACATTATAGACTTAGCCATCTCAATTTCAAAGACATCAGAGATTTGAAGATAAAAATATATGGTTTCAGGATTACCAGAAATCAACATTCCAAACGAAGTGTGTGAAGAATGTGTGCAGGAAAATCATCATAAGAACAACTTCAGTAAGGATGCAGGAAGCAGGTCGAAGGCAATTCTTGAAGTCATATACTATGATGTATGTGGTACTCTCCAGGTAGATTCGATTGGAGGTAACAAATACTTTGTTACATTCTTAGAAGATTTCAGTCGAAAACCATGGTCTTACCTGATCAAGAAGAAAAGTGAAATGATCGAGGTATTTTCCAAGTTTAAATCTATGGTCGAAAGACAGAGTGGTCGAAAGATCAAGACTTTGAGGACTAGTGGTGGTGGAGAATATGTGTCGAAAGACTTTGATGCATTATGTGTAAAAGAAGGGATTATGCATGAGGTGGTGCCACCCTACACTCCACAACAGAATGTAGTCGCAGAAAGGAAGAATAGAGCCATCATGAATATGGTTAGGAGTATGTTGAAAGGCAAGCATCTACCCAAAGAATTATGGGGAGAATTTTGTATGTCTAAAGTGTGAGTCTCTCTCTTTCTAAATTGTCCAACTTAAAAGATTCCTTGAAAGATATGAAAAAGGACAAATTGGTTTGGAAGGGGTTCTTAGCCAACAAAGGTACTCAAATGACAAAAGTGGACTTGGTTACTCAAAATTTTCTAAACCAAGTTCAAATAAAACTATCTTTGTTAGGCCTAAGGATCAATCTCCAAAAGAAATAGTCAACACACCAAAAGTTGTGCATCAACGTCCTAAAAAGAAAAGGTTTACAAAGAAAAAGTCTTATGTTCCTAGATATAAAACCAATTTTGAACCAACTTGTTTTTATTGTGGTATTATTGGCCATACACCTAATGCTTGCTATGTTAGAAACTTTAGTGTAGCAAAGGGGAATTATGTATGGGTTGAGAAAGGTACTAATTATGAAGGACCCAAAGCAATTTGGGTACCTAACAAAACTTAATTTTGTTTTGTAGGTATGCTTGAAGGCCACATCAAATCTTTGGTACTTGGATAGTGCGTGCTCCAAGCATATGACTGGTGATGTGCACAAATTTTCAGATCTAATGCTTAAGACCAAGGGTTATGTTACTTATGGAGATAACAACAAAGGAAGAATTCTTGGCATAGGCAAAGTAGGTGCACCAAATTTCATATCCATCGAAGATGTGCTATATGTCGAAGGACTAAAGCACAACCTCTTAAGCATAATCTAACTTTTTGACAAAGGATTCAAAATAAGGTTCACAAAAGATGAATGCTTAATTGAAGACGAAGTCACACAAGAGGTAATGCTTATAGGTAAGCGAATTAATAATATTTTCATGATTTCCCTTGATGATGTTTCTTTGAAGGTTAAGTGTCTTGTGGCAAATAACAACGACTCATGGTTATGGCATAAGAGATTTTCCCAAATTCACATGGAGCACTTGAATAAGTTAGTAAAACACGACCTTGTCATTGGATTGCCAAAGATAAAATTCATCAAAGGTAGACTTTGCGATGCTTGTCAAAAGGGGAAGCAAACCAAATCAACTTTCACATCCAAGAATGTGGTGTCCACTTCTAGGCCACTACAATTGTTACATATGGACTTATTTGGTCCATCTAGAACAAGAAGCTTCGGAGATAACTTATATGCTTTAGTTATTGTTGATGATTATTCTAGATATACTTGGACATTATTTTTAGTGCAGAAAAGTGATGCATTCAAAGCGTTCAAGAAGTATGCAAGAAATCATTAACAATTGCCTCCATAAGAAGCGATCATGGTGGAGAATTCCAGAATACTTCTTTTGAATAATTTTGTGAAGATCAAGGAATATTTCACAACTTCTAGGCTCCAAGGACTCCTCAACAAAATGGAGTAGTTGAAAGAAAGAATAGGTCATTGGTGGAACTTGCAAGAACAATGCTTAGCGACTCAAATCTTCCTAAGTATTTTTGGGCGGATGCGGTTAGCACGACATGTTTTGTAAGTAATAGAGTTAACATAAGACCTATCCTAAAGAAGACTCCATATGAACTCTTCAAAGGAAGGAAACCCAACATTGCTTTCTTTCATATCTTTGGATGCAAGTGCTTTGTCCTTAACAATGACAAAGACAACCTTGGTAAGTTCGACGAAAAATTGGATGAAGTTATTTCAAATGGACGTCAAAAGCGCCTTCTTGAACAGCTACATCAACGAAGAAGTCTACGTCAAACAACCCCCGGGCTTTGAAGACTTCAAGTATCCTTCACATGTATACAAATTGAAGAAAGCGCTTTATGGATTAAAACAAGCACCAAAGACATGGTATGATCGTCTAAGTAATTTTTATGTGAAAAAGGTTTTGAAAAAGGCAAAGTAGACAAGACTTTATTTATCAAGAAGATAAAAGGGAACACCTTACTTGTTCAAGTCTACGTAGACGACATAATCTTCGGTTCAACCAACAAAGAACTATGTGAAGAATTTGCGTTGATAATGCAAGGTGAATTTGAAATGTCTATGATGGGAAAGATGAACTACTTCCTTGGATTGCAAATCAAGCAACTAAAAGACGGAATCTTTATCAACCAATCGAAGTATTGCAAAGAGTTGTTAAAGAGATTTGAAATGGATGGTTGTAAAGCAATGTCAACACCAATGGGCTCCGGAACCTACGTTGATCAAGACGAATCGGGATGTGTCAATTGATATTACAAAGTATCGAGGTATGGTTGGTTATTTACTATATTTGACGGCAAGCCGTCCTGACATAATGTTTAGCGTGTGTTTATGTGCTCGCTTCCAAGCAAATCCAAAGGAGTCACATCTCACGGCGGTCAAAAGAATCATGAAGTATCTCAAAGGAACAACCAACGTTGGCTTATGGTATCCTAAAGGTAGTGTTTGTAAGTTAATTGGTTATTCTGACGCGGATTATGCAGGTTGTAAAATAGATAGAAAAAGTACTAGTGGAACATGTCACATCCTTGGTAATGCATTAGTCTCATGGTCATGTAAGAAACAAGCGGGTGTTGCTCTTAGTACGGCTGAAGCAAAATACATAGCAGCGGGTAGTGGTTGTGCACAGAATCTTTGGCTAAAGCAACAATTAAGTGACTATGGAATCGATCTTGGATGCATACGACTCCGTTGCGACAACACAAGTGAGATTAATATTACAAAGAATCCTGTCATGCACTCAAGGACCTAACACATAGACATTCGACACCATTTCCTTCGTGATCATGTGCTTAAAGGCGATGTCGAAGTTATCTTTGTCGATACTCATAATCAACTAGCGGACATTTTCACAAAACCACTCACAAAAGAACCATTTTATAAGATTCGAAGAGAACTTGGCTATTTGGATGAAGGTGATATATAAATCTTCCATAATTTTTCATTATACATTATAATGAGGCCAAGGTACACAAGTTTTTAATTTTTTTTATTTGTGAAATTTCTCTTTAAAATGTGTATATGAATTTTTGGCCTTTTGTTTATTTTATATTAGGTAAATTTAATTTTTTGATAAAAAAATTTCACTCAAAATTGCATTAGTATGTATATTACCTTGTCAAACTTAAAATTTTTGAAAATCCTTCATATTTCGGGTTATGCAAAGCTACTGTTTTTTCACTTTTTTTCTTAGAGTAATCAGTAACTCCAAATTGGGTAATCGATTACCCTGCCTGTTTTTGCCTTCCTCACGCGTTTTTCATCTATGTAACCGATTATCCTTTTTAGAGTAATCGATTACCACTGTTTCTTCCAGAATTTTTTTTAAAATTTTTAACACACGTGAGTTTTCGTCATAAAGAGTACTTTTGGTCTTAAGTGTTTTTTCTTGTTTTTTTGCTTAACTCAATCACTTCAGCATTGGTACTCTATATCTCTCTCTTTCCATTCCGTACTAAGTTTGGTTTATATTATGTTTGTATTATCTTTTGTTTCATTCTTGTGTTATGTGGTGCTTGGTGTATGTTGTTTGCATATTGTTACTTATTTCACCCTTTTTGTTAATGACAAAGGGGGAGAAGAGATTGTTATTGTGTTATTTCTTTGTTTTCTGTTTCTCTCTAACAAAATGCAGATTTCAAAAGACTCCTTAAATTATAAATTAAGAGGGAGCATCAATTAAGGGGGAGCATTTGCTAGAGAAACATGCTTGGATCGAACTTTCATTTTTTTTGGGTTGTCATCATCAAAAAGGGGGAGATTGTGAAGACATGACTTCTCAAATGTTTTGATAACGACAAACTTCTCTACAAGTCTAAGATTGATTAACAAAAAGGATTGATCAAGATTCAAGCTCATGAAGGAAGTTTTCAACTAAATGATCAAGTCTCGTGAAACTCATGAAGATTCGTATTTCAAATGAATATGTATAACACTTAACCTCTAGATGATTATACAAGTGTTCAAAACATGTCTCATTTATTCCATAATCATTGGAAGTAATTTTAGGAATCAAAGAAATCATAACACTTCATTTTTTAAGTTATTTTTCAAATCTGGGATGAAGTAATCAATTATCCATTTTAAGGTAATCGATTACTCTGAAAAATTCAAATATTTTTTCACGTTGGAGGCAAGTAACCGACTACCCATATTAAGGTAATCGATTACCACTGAACCAGAGGCAAAAATTAGTGCATCTCTTCATGGAAACTTTTCTATTTTCTTTACCATGAACCATGGCATTCTTTGGGTAATTGCATCCATTTGAGGAGGTGTTTAGAGAACATATATACATCATTTTTTCAGATTTCAAATTAACCTCCTTGCAAAAATTTCAAATCAATTACTCATATTCTTTCAAACATTTTTTAAGTGTTCTTACAAATTTTCTTAAGAGTTAAACCTTGCATAAACCTTATTTTTAAGCATCATATGTTCATTCCATACAAAGAACACTTGTATAATTATTGTGAGAATTAAGTGTTACAAAGGAGAAGATCAATTGATAAATTGATATACTTTAAATTTTCAACTATTTCATCTTCTACAAAAATTCAGAATTGTATCTCTTGATTACAACTTATTTTTAGGATTGTTAAGAATAAGTTTGTAAGGTTTTATCCTTACTATCCGGTGTGTGGATGCAAGAGGTCCTTTTGTGAGAATTTGAGTCTCGATTGGACTTTAAACATTGTAAATCCAAGAGGATTGTTCTTGGTGTGTTAGAATTAGATAGAAAGGCCTTAAGGTGTCTTGTCTAGGAATCTAACATTATAGTGAATTCTCTTTCATGTTGAAAGGGGACTGGAGTACTCTCAATCTGTGAGGGGAACCACTATACATCGTGGTGTTCTTTACTTTCCGCACTTTACCGCTGTTCATGACATAAGCATCTCAAGAAAGTAAAAATTAATAAACCGTAAAAAATTCGGAAAATCGTCTAAGTGCCTCATTCACCCCCCTCTAAGGCACTCCTTAAACTTACAAAGTCGAAAGAGAAGTTCGACAGGAAGAAGTTAGAGGTGAAGCAAGCACAAGCAGACCTCAAAGAACAAGACACATGCCTGCAAGGTTGCAAGAATGTGTGGTTACATCATATGATGTGGTCAATAAAGAAGGTGAGCTGGTACATTATGCTTTCTACACATATGTCGAACCTGTCAATGAAATTGAGGCATTGAAAGATTTGAAATGGATGAAAGTAATGGATGAAGAGTTGAAGTCAATCGAAGTCAACAACACTTGGTCGCTTATTGAATTTCCCCAAGACAAGAAGGTAATCGATGTGAAGTGGGTATACAAGGTGAAGTTGAATCCCAAAGGAGAAGTTACTCGACACAAGGCGAGAGTTATGGCGAATGGATTTCTTCAGAAAGAAAGAATTGACTTCGATGAAGTTTTTGCACCTGTTGCTAGGATCGAAACAATCGGGTTGGTTGTTGGTCTAACAAACATGAATAAATGGCAGATGTGTCAGATGGATGTGAAATGTGCATTCCTTAATGGCCCCTTAGAAGAAGAAGTTTATGTTGCACAACCAGCTGGATTTGTGAAACAAGGCAAAGAAAGAAAAGCGTATAGGCTGCATAAAGCCCTGTACGGACTTAAATAAGCTCCAAGATCTTGCAACAAGAAGATAGATAGCTTTCTAAGGGAGAAGGAATTTGTAAAGTAAAAATTCGAACATGGAGTATATGTAAGAATAAGCAAGAGTGAATTGCTTATATTATGCCTATATGTCGATGACCTGTTGATAACAGGTAGCTGCAAGAAGGAGATCAAAGACTTCAAAGGTGATCTCAACAAGGAATTTGAAATGTCAGATCTGGGTGACATTTCATATTTCCTTGGCATCGAATTCTACAAGAGTGGTAGAGGTTTGATGATGCATCAAAGAAGGTATGCAAGTGAAATACTCAAGAGATTTGAGATACAAGATTGCAACCCAACTTCGACTCCAGCTGAGCCTAGATTACAACTGTTAGAAGATTCAGATGAAGATGATGTCGACCTAACCCGATATAGAAGACTTATTGGTCACTTTGATACCTTTGTCATACAAGGCCTGACTTAGCATACAATGTATGTATGGTGAGTAGGTTCATGCAGAAGCCAAAGGTATCGCATCTAGCAGTGGCGAAGAGGATACTAAGGTATGTAAAAGGAACTCTCGACTATCGCATTTTGTTTCCTGCAGCTGATGAAGGAAAATAATGCAAATTAGTGGGATACACCGACTCAAGTTGGTGTAGTGATGCTAAGGATCGAAAATTCACAATTAGCTATGTGTTTATGCTAGGTGGTGCACCAGTTGCTTGGAGTTCGAGAAAGGAGCCAATAGTGGCATTATCGTCGTGCGAAACAGAATACATAGCTGCTTCTCTTTATGCATGTCAAGCAACATGGATGGTGAATCTGGTCGAAGAGATAACATGGAAGAGTCATGGAGCAATTACCATGAAGATCGACAGCATGTCAGCTATCAATCTGGTGAAGAATCCGATAGCACATGGTCGAAGAAAGCACATCAAAATGAGGTTCATTATCTTCGAGAGCAGGTAAAAGATATGAAGATGAATGTGGAACACCATAGAACTGAGAATCAGATTGCAGACATCATGACGAAGGGAGTGCAAGTCGAAGTGTTCAGAAGACTAAGAGTTATGATGAATGTAGATAGCTTAGATACAATGGATTAGGTGGTGTGTTGAATTGTAATTCCTTGTGTTGAAGTAGGTTTCTCGATATAACAAGGAAGTGTTGAACCACCTAGTGTGTTGAGTTGTGTTAGTGTCGAAGTGTCGAAGCATGTTGCTTCACACATGATTTCGACATAGGCCTATTTTAGTAGTGTTAGCTATTTTGGGCTTTTATAGTTTTGGGCTTTGACTTGAGGTCCAAGTTAACCTAAATATATAAATAGAGAGAGTAACTCTTATATTTGTAATGAAGTGAATAGAGACTTCATAACATTATATTCACAGTATTTTGCAGTTGCAAAGTGAATAATAAGTTGTCCATAGTTTTTGGATAGAGAGAAACTCTGCATAATTTTAATTCTTCTTCTTCTTCATTGTTCTTTACACTCTTTCTTTCTCCATTGTTCTTATGTTTTCATTTATATTGTGTGGGTAATAACAATCTTGTTCATCAAGATCGATTGAAATTCTCCATAGATTTTGAGGGATTTCTAACAACGATCATATGCCTATGATGAAACTATTATCTCATGATAACTAGAAACATAAGCATAATCATGGATACAAACATTTGCATAATATAAAGTGAATAACTAATAAACAACAAAATAGAATTGTAAATAAAATTAGAACTTGAATTATTAAATGAAAAGTACAACATATTTTTTGCTTCAACGGAGTCCTTGCAATAAATACAAAAATGCAGAGAGAGTAAATTATGCAAAAAATAGTATAACCTAAGAGAGATTACAACTTATTTTTACACATAGTTATATAGCCTTTAACCCATTATGATGGGTACTAAGTTGCATTTGATATTTGTCCCTTTAGTGTGTAACGAACAAAAAGCCAAAAAACCATGAAACAAAATGGAAGAAAAACTTAATCACATGAGTTACTGGGGTTATGATTGTTGTAATGCCCATTAAGGGATGGTAGTAATAGTCAGTGTCTCATGTCATGTTTGCAAAATTGGAAAACCATCATTCTTGGAGTCATTACAGACTTAATGGCCATTTCGGTATGGTCGGAATACTCCATGTTTAGTGCAAAATTATATGCTTTCTTACTCAAATTTCCCATAATCTATAAGCATCTTTCTGGCTTAACTTTTGTTCGTTTGTGCATGGATTTAATCCTTCAATTTTCTTAAAACTTCTGAAACATAAATATAACAAGGAAACAAAAGTAAAACGGAACAAAATGAAGCAAAAGTGTTAATAAAACGGTAAAATTAAACTGTTAAAAATAATTTTAAAAAATTACTTTTTACCATATCCATTGTCCCTAAATCATTGTTTGTCCTCAAACAATTAGCTCATATAGGAAATAGTGACAAAGAATCCTTTTAGGAGAATTCAAATACATGCATGTACAAAGACTTATTCAAATACACATAATTGTTAACCTAAGTTTTAAGTTGTTTAAAGTTCGTTTTGATCAAGGGTTCTTATAAAAGTGTTTAACTAGGTTCTTCCTCAAATGTCAAGTTTCTTTCATAGGCTTGGTCGTAAACCTCTTGTACCTACCATTTCTCTTTCATATACAATCATGGTTTTGCTAAGGCATTTTATTTATACAATGTTATATTTAAACTACGATTAATGTAGTGATTTATTGATCTTCCTTTATGTATTTATTTATTTTCTAGGCATTGGAGATCAATTGAATTTTGAATCGTATAATCGGGTGAAAATTACCCTACTTAGGTTTACATCCAATAAAATGATGCTAATTCATATAGATAAGTGAGTTACTCATAATGATATCCCAACCTAAAAGACTGAAAATCTCAATAATTATGTTCAATGGGTAAAAACAAGTTGTAAATAATATGAGATGATTATACTAGTATAAATAAGAGAAACATGAATCTTGGAGCGATATAAGGATGAGATGATAGAAACTCTTAATGAGATATATGTTTTGTATAAGTAAAGTACCAAGCTATGAGAGTACTCTAAATAGACTCACATGTGTGATTATGGAACTTAGGTCGGTTCCAATGGAATTTTGAGGCAGAATTCCTAAAGCAACCACTAAATTGTGATTGATGCACAAGACCATTAAAGAACAAGCTTGTAGAATACACCCTAAAAAAACTTTCAAAAAAGTTGTGTGTGGGTTTGATGTCTGCGATAGAGTTCAAGACAATGAGTCACTCTTGTTGAATCAAAATCATACATGTTATGTAAAGGTTCATGTCGTAGACACCTTTGTTTGTGCATAATTTTAGAAATGTTTGACGCTATTTCTAAAACACTTTTTATAAAACTCAAGTGTGAGACTATTGGAAATATAAGGTATAGTTGGGAAATGGTAGGAATAGTTTGCTTGAAATTTGTAAAAAATAATCATTAGTATGGACTAGTGTAAAATGTGATTTGAAAAAATTTCTTAAAGTCTCACATTTGCACCGCCATACACGCGTCCTCCGTTGTTGTCAGTGCGGTCAGTTCGGCTCGACTGAATTTGGTTCGGTTCGGTCTTGCATGACTTAAACTTGGGTGATCCATTATTTTTTAATTCTTGAAATTAAAAAATTCATTAATATTTATTTTTATTAAATATGTTGTTTTTAACCGTTGTATTAATTGTTGTCAATGGTTGACTAATTATTCTCATGATCGTTGGACGAACTGGTCAGGTCCACTCCGCTCCCTTTTTTTTTCTCCATTTAAGTTCAAAATTCATCTACCAATAGAAACCTTTGCACCTCAGATTTCTGCATTAACTGAAATTTTTCTCCTCTCCCGTCTCCGCTTCATTTATAATTTTTTTCCTATTATTTTCGAGTGGATGTTTTGCATCATATACGGTTGTTTCCTATTATTTTCGAGTGGATGTTTTGCATCATATACAGCTGTTTCCTATTATTTTCGAGTGGATGTTTTGCATCATATACGACTGATATTCATATCAGATACTACGAATGATATTCATAGCATATACGACTGGTCTTTGTATCATTGGAAGGTATATTTCAATCAATTACCTTGCACAATTTTGAACAGTATCAATAAAAACATTTTAAAGAGAAAGATCTAGTTCGCGCGATTCGATCCAATAATTTTTTTTAATAGAATAGAAGGGACAATGCAAACATGTTTCTCTCAATTATGTACAAATTAGTACAATTGTTTTCATTAATTGAAATAGAACGTGATCATTTAAAATATTATATAGCAGCAGAAACGTGTTCTATTGTATGACATTGAATTCATTATCATGATTAATTGAAATATCATATAGAAGAGGAAACGTGATCAATGAAATACTAGTATATAACATTGAAGTATTATCATGATCATAATGAATTCAATCATTGAAATATTATTATAGACTTGCCGCACGCTAGTAATATTATATATCATGATAATGACTTCAACTTTGAAGTATTGCAGTTCTCATATGTTTCAAAAAGATATTAGAAATTGTTTTCAAAGAATGCATGTTGTGACTATGACTTGAATGAATTGTGGCTTAATTCATCATTTTGTTTAGGCTAGTCTACCTCTTCACTAATTTTGGCTACATGTTTTCTTGTGAGGAATTCTCACAATCTTTGTATTGAACTATGTGTAGTTTTTTATTCTTTATACGTGTTGTGCTGGAATGGTTATATTAATACTATTTTGGTTTTTCCACACAAAAAATCACATAATGATATAAATGAAATTAAATAGAATATTTCAAAAGTTAAACTGAGAAGCTTTATTACCGGTTGAACCTATATTTTTTTTGTTCATACCGGTTTCATCCCTTAATTTAATTTAATATTTTGATTTAATTTTATAATTAAAAAAAGTTACAAATTAATCTCTTAATTTTATTTTCATTATTCAATTAAGTCTCTTCTATCAATTTCTAGCAAAAACAACGTTAGGTTTTGATGACGTAGCGTGACAACAAGATTATTTATATAAATCTGAATAAATATATATAGTTAAAAATTAATATACTGTTTAAATTGCGAGGATTTTGTTTTCGAGGGTTAAAACTCTCCGAAAACAAAACTCATGCAGTTTAAACAGTGTATCAGTTTTTAACTATATATGCTGACTCATATTTGTATCAATGACCTTGTTGTCACGCCACGTCACCAGAACTTAACATTTTTTTTGCTAGAAATTGACGGAAGAGACCAAATAGGATAATGGAAGTAAAATTAAGGGACTAATTTGTAATGTTTTTTAGTTAATAGACTAAAGCGGAACATTAAACTAAATTAAGGGATTTGATAACTAATTATGCCTATTTTTTTAAAATTATATATTGGTACTCTTACGAACAAATTTCCAGTTTTTGACGAAGAATATGATCACGAGTTAACATAAAGTCAAAATTATTCAAAAAAACAAAGAGGGATTTAACAATAATGGTGAAATCAACATAAAAGATGATATGCAAGACATGGATGTTTGAAACGATGAACCTCCGCACACTTAATTCCATTTAATATGGAAAGTGGAGAGAGTGGATATTTTCAACATGTGTTATATCAAGACATAAACTTGAGAGAATATCAGTTATTGAGTGTAAATTTAATAGAATAACAGTTGATATTTGTTGAGAAACAAGTGTGAATTGTGTAAGTCCCAAATAGTTTGAAAAAATAGAGGTTGAACATTTTATAAGTGAGACGACTCATACACATATTGTCTTAAAGTTTGTGGTGATTATGTAGTGTCTCTCACTTGTTTGAGTGAGTCTTTGATCTTTAGGTGAGTCTTTGATCCAGTATGGATGTTCTCCTCATGATGGCCCGTCAATGGTATTATAATCGATGGTTTGAGTAAGGGATCAACTTCTTGTACCGAAAGATTTCCTGACATCGAGGTGGTCAATAGGTGCATCCCGTTGAAGTGTATGTGACATGGTAAGGGTGTCTATCAATGGTGGTACAAGTATGTGGATGAAAGATCCTCTGTTTCAGTGGGGGCATAGTTGATGAACTCACACTTGATGGGGAGATTGTTAAGAAACAAGTGTGAGTTGTGTAAATCCCACATTGCTTGGGAAAATGGAGGTTGAGCACTTTATAAGTGAGATGACCCATACACCAATTACCTTAAGGTTTTTGGTGAATATGTGGTGACACGCTCACTTGTTTGGGCGAGTCTTTGACCTTTAGGTGAATCTTTGATCAAACATGAATGTTTCTCCCTCGTGATGACTCATTGGTCTCTTATCGATAAATTGAAGTTAGAGGTTTATGGGCGAATCAATTCTATAAATTGAAACTATAAATGATTGACTTATCTTGCATAATGTATCCTCGATTAATTGAACTCGTCTCTTCTCAAGAAACCTCTTGCTATGGTATTGATAGTGTGCCTAGGTTTATGACCATCTTCCTTAGTATGCTGGTCTTTTTCTTCCCTTCATGGCGACCATGTCCTTGCTTCAGGTCAAAATCCTATAATACAATTCTTTACGTATACCTGATATGTCAAATTAAAATAAAATTGTCATCTTTATCAGGACCTTTCACATGATGGGTAGGCACACCATATATTAATGTTTGATCTCGTGTTTCCCTTCAGTTTGGAAGTCATGTCTATTAATTTTTTATGTACGGTCTACTTTACTAATCGACACCTCTGAATGTTTAGCATAATCATTAGGAAGTCATAAGGCCTTAGTTGTCACATTTACAGATAAGCTCGTTCTTCATTTCTCATTCTCTCTATCATGAAAAGTTGTTTCAATTAGGGTCCCTACTTCTTTTCTCAGTGTTACTTTCTTCAAATTTTATATATCACTTCTCCATTGTTCAAGTGTTTGATTTTTAATTTGTCATAAAATAATATAACAAACATCTATTAGACGATGTTATAAACTTGATAGTAACCCCCGTTTAATCAAGTCAGGTATTCCTTCAAAGTTTTAGAGTTACCCAAACAGACAATGAATAAGATGGTTGTCGTTATATTTTGATGTTTTTAGACTGCGAATCTAGACACCAATTTCTAGGATAAATGTGAGTACCTGATGACAGAGTATTGAAGTAGAATCATGTACCATATGAGTTATGCCTCCTTTGGGGTTCTTAAAGTTGAACAATAAAATCCAAACATAATAGGGGTTGAATGTTATATTGGGATTCCAAAAAAAAAATTAGAAAAATTATTTATTTAAAAAAGATTTATATGAGGAAAGAATAAGCAGCGAAAATGATAAATGATAGAAATATAAAGATATAGAGTAAGAAAGATAACACTAGAGATTATCCTAGTTCGACTAAAACATGTGGCCTACTTCTGATCCCAAGATTTTCCTCTTAATATTTCCACTAAACAACAACTTGAACTTTACACAACTTCAACCCAACAAGCTGACATAAATAACTTGAGTTTTTATGCAGGTTCATCCCAATAACCTTAAACCAAGATTTTTATAGGTTTAACTTGCAACCTTCAAATCTATTACAATGGAACAAGAGAATGGATGGGTGACCTTCTGGGAATTTTCCAGGAAAGCATGTGAGTGAGGAAAAAGCATGTTGAAAATACATGTGTTGGTTTATGGGGTTAGTTGATAATCTTGAAAGCAGTCATGGGCGTTATAAGGATCATTTGACAATCTTTATCAGTGTGGCTGCTTATTCTGCATATCTCACAATAGAAAGTGGCAGGGACAACAGAAGCAACATGGGTAGGTGGTACAGGTGCGGAGGTGTGATGCGCAAAGTTTCAATTTTATGGTAGAGAGTATCCACCTTTGCATTCATATGGCCAAACACATTTACCTCATAAAGCCCATAGGTCTTAGGGGTAGATTTAGCGACGACTTATTGCACGTTCCCCCATGAGTGGTGGTTCTTAGTCATCTCCTTTATTAAGTTATATGTCATATATAAAGGGTTGCGCTAAAATCCGCATCTAAGGTCATCCTTGTGGAGTAAAGGAGACCGTTAGAAAAAGTATGAATAATTGTGCACTTTTTAAGCCCATGGAATGGACATAATCTCAACAAGTCCTTATAACGCTCACATGCGTCAAAAAAAGATTCCCCATCTTCCTACCTAAAATTATTAATCTCATTCCTAACTTTGGTCGTTTTTCTTGGCAGAAAATATGGTGCAAGGAAGGCCACTTTCAACAAAGTCCGGGAAGTTATTGAATTAGCAGGCAAGGATTAAAGCCAATCTCGTGCACGATCTCTAAAAGAGAAAGGGAATAACCTGAGGCAGATGGTGTTTTAGTCAATGCCATTAGCCTTTACCATAATTGTCAACAAAGATTGATAAGTGAAGGTTTTGGTTCTCATAGGGCAACCCAGAAAATTGTTTTTGTTGCACCATGCCTATCAAAGACGGTTTGAGTTTAAAGTTATTTTCCACAATCAGTTGGTGCATAATACTGCAGTGTGATTCCTCTTAAGTAGGAATCGAATAGTCCTTAAGAGGCTTAGTGTCAACTACTTGATCAGCCATCTCTCGATGTCTTAGAATTCAGCGTCTCTCACGTAAGAAACGCATAATTTTATTCACATGCGCGACTAAGTTCTCATCATAATGAGTTCTTCGCATACAAGGGCAGCAAGAAATACCGCAAAATAAAAATAAAAATTAAAACTCTAGTATATATGGTAACTAAATAGTAATTCAATATCAAGCACAATTGGTCCCCGACAACAACGCCAAAAACTTGACACGCCACAAGTGCACGACTATGTGAAGTAGTAAAAGATTATCAAACCACAAGGACCAGTGGATTGAATACTGAACTCCGTTCTACCGATGTATATCTAGTGAGACCAAAATTTTAGGTTTTGTAAAAGAGCTTATTTAAAAATCACTTTTCAGAAAAACAACTTCAATAAAAGTCACGTAAATTATGATGAAACAAACAAGACTTAGGGTCATGATTCTTACTCTTACATCTCCGTATGATCCAATTCACTTCTATTACGAGAGTTCTAACACAATTTATAGAAAATAGATAAATGTGTTTCCCTATCCATGACGAATAATTCGTCTGCTTCCACATGGCTAGATTATTCGTCAAAGATTCGTTACTTTTGCACAACTATAAAATTTGGGTTGTTTCTCAATCTCATCCAAGAATTTTCATTGTATTATACTCGATTGTTTAAAATCCTGGGCTCGGGTACTAATACATGTCCTTCTAGACTACGATCGGTACCTGAGAACTCTTTACTTTCGTACAAAGGTTGGAATGACATAATTCAGGGATTAAAATAAACGTGAACAAAAACTCTCGTAATCGACTTGTACGAATCATACGAATAGTCATGACATAAGCCTCAAGACCCTTAATCCCTAGTGGACTACTCAATCATTGTGAGGAATAGCACAGTCAGAGCAATATTCGAGATTAAAATCATGGTAAACACTTGAAATATCATAACAATTGTAATAAAAGCGATAAATCAAATCTGATTGACAAGAAATTACTTTAAATTAAACTTGATCTAGTGCTCCAATTGAGACTTTAGTATAGAGAATGGAAAAGAAAAATACGTGAAAAACTAGAATAAAACTGGATCTTTAAAACTCAAGACTACCTATGAGTTTTTATAGAAAATTCCAATATTGGACTATATCTATGTGATCAATGTTAATTACATCAAAAAATATTCAGATCAAAAGATGCATAAGTCCCAAAATAGTAGAAATCGAGTCCGAAAAATAAATAAATCGGGAGAAAACACGCCTTTCTGCTACGGGTGGTCGTAGCAGACCCCTAGGAAGTTGTATTGGGCGCACCAAAAGAAGGGGGCTAGGGTTGGCTTCTACGACGCGTAGTAGGTGCTACAACCGCCAATAGAAGCCCTTTTGATTTTGTATTTGAAGTTTCCAATTTTTAAATTTGTCTCGCGTTTTGCTCATTTTCGTTCCTCTTTTGTCCTAGATACTTGTTAAAACCTAAAAACAAAAAAAAAACACTACCAAAGCATATAACATGATAACTGAGAGTAAATTGGATACAAAATGGGAAAAAATGAAGTAAAACAACTAAAAAAAATCATGTGAATACCACTTATCAATCGACGGAGCTTCCCTGATCGACAAGGGCTTTACTGATCTCCTATTCTTCGTATTTAACAGCGATGTCCATGGGATCATGGTTGTGAGTATGAACTTCGGATGCATCTTCTTATGAGAAGACGACCATAGCCTCTGGCACCTTTTGGCTTGTGCTCTCTAGGAGATTGTTTATACTCAGGACTTAATGAGTGTACCTTTTACGGGCAGAGTTGTCTCTCTGCCCCCTCCGAATCCTCTAGATATGTTATTGAGAGTGTGACACACCATTTTCTCTCATTCAACCTGAGACGCTCCTTTGGCCTTGCCAAACCCCGAGTTTCTGGTCTCTTCTCGTTCATGTGGGTTATGTCATTCTTCCTGGTTGAAGGGGTCACCATTTACATATTTCTTGAAGTAGGCCCTCTTGTATCAACTTTTATATTTCCTTCTTTAACTGGTAGCAGTCATCGATGTGATGCCTTGACCCTATGGAATGTACACCACCTTTCGGGCTCGGATCCCATTATCTCGATCTGGGGGAAGGTGGCGTCGAGATATTATATAGGTTGGGCACCTCACACCAAATTTGTTCCCGACGGGTTTTCAAAGGTGTAAAATTCTATGCCACCCTTCCCGCCCTCTCGAATAATGATTTTTCCTTCACAAGAAAGGTGTAGCTATTATTCTTTGAGGGATGAGAGCTTTTGGCACCGGTGACATGCTCCTTGGTTCGCGAGCCTTCTTCTCATACTGGCTTTCCTCGTCTTTGATGTAGCATTATGCCCTGGAAACTACTTCGGCCAGTGAGAGCGCTGGTTTTTAGGCGAGGGACTCATTAAAGTGTCCTGCCTTAAGTCTGTTCTGGAACACTTCCATGAACATCTCTTGGTTTTAAGGGAATACCTTGATTGTGGCTTCATTGAAGCGGGTGAGATAGTCCCTCAGCGACTTCATAGGACCCTCGCGGATGTTGAATAGACTGGTGGTGCACATCATTTTATGGTGATCGGCGGCGAACTGGTGCATCATGTTTCTCACCAATTCCTAGTAGTTATTAATATAGTATTGGGGAAGACCCATGTACCATCGAAGGGGGCCTCCCAAAAAGTACTTTACAACAATTTACACTTTAAAGATTTTGGTGCTCCTATGATGGTCATCTGGGTGTTGATGGAGGCAACGTGTTCGTAGGGGTCGCTGCATCCGTCAAACTTGGCCAAGTATAGAGGTTTGAAACCTTTAGTAACATGGCACCCTGATCGGGAAAATAGCAAGTGTATTATTTTTCCAATGTAGTAATAATAGGGAGGTTTCCCAAATATTGATCTCGAGGACCACGCAACAATATGAGTTTAAATTGTTATTCAATTGAACAAAACAAATAATTGAGGATTTGTAAAAAATCACTGTATAAGGGAATGAGAAATGAAAGCAGAATAAATCTTTTTCACAGTTTATAATAATATGACAAGGATGGTGTATGAATATCTCATGTAATGACCTTGAATGTATATCTCCTTAAAAAGTTCAAAATTTGCAATTACCGAATCTTAAAATTGTTTCCTCCTAAGACCTCAGAGGGAAACCTTTGTTCATTCATTCTAATCTCTAAGTCCTTAGGAGATTACAATGAAACTAAACCGTATGAAATAACAAGATATAATTGGTAACCATTAGGTGTCCCTAGCCTTAGGTGATATCTACTATAGTTTTACTGTACAAAAACCTTAACAATTGCAATCCCGCAAATTGTTAACCATATAACAATCCTTATTTTTCTGATAAAGAAATCATTAAAAACATTGCACAATGAAATTGACAAACAAACATCATATATTAAGGAAATTATCAATTCAGAGTCATTACACTATCAATTCAGGGACACCCCCCTGGCACTTGGGGGTTTAACCACTCATATTATTCAAATAAGATACAATATAAAATTTTTACATTATAAGAATAAAGGGATCCCATTGATCTTCAATCGCATCCACTCTTGAAGGACATCCGTTCTCCGCAACTCTTGATCGCTTCAATCTTAATCGTACCAAATTTGTATCGTCTAAAAAGTCCCCGGTCGAAGTCTCCAAAAGTCCCCTAAATAGTTACTAATCAAATATTTGATGTAGCAAATGTCCACAATGTCCTCCGGGATCAGCAATGCCAAGACACAGGAAAAAATAGAAAATGAGGTGTCCAAGCCAACACTGGCCGTGTCAGGAAACACGACCGACCGTGTCAGGAAACACGACCGACCGTGTTGGCTGACTGATGCACTAGCTCTAACACGCCCCTTCCAGGGTTGCTGACACGGGCCATGTCAGCTGACACAGGCACCCGTGTCAGCTTCCTGTTTTTGCACATGGCTTCCCTTCTCCTGATACGGGCCGTGTTGGGCAACACGGGTGGCCGTGTCAGGGCTATTGTACCATCAAATTTCTTCTTCCGACGAGCCTGGAACGTCCAAGATTTCCTTGGCGAGTCCTTGGGTATTCTTGTTTACACCTGAAACCAATAAAACTACCACAAGGAAATATAAAATGGAGTATAATGAAGCAAACCAAAGGTGATCATAAAACTGAAATAGAAATGCAAACATCTAATTTACTAAACAAAATAGCATAATAGGTAGAATAATGTGTTATCGACTTCGTGAAATTGTGTCGAATGAGTGTAAGAAAACAAGTAAAATTGGAGATTGATCACAACCTCAAACTTATCTCGTTGCTTGTCCTGAAGTGATGCTCAGGACATCAAGATGATCACCCCCCAAATTTGCTTCCATAATACTACTGTGATCTTTCGTGACTCCCTTTTCACTTTTCGTTCACTGGTTTACTCTTCCCCGACTTCCGACGTTCCGCTACACTTTCACATTGACGTATCCTCTTACCTGTAGTTTTTCAGACTCTCACTAAATCTCTCGTGGTCAAAGTGTTTTCACTCAAAAACAGAGCATGCAAAGTCAACTCTTAGGTTTGAATAACAGATATCTTCATAACAAAAACACACTACACACATGTAGCGGTGTATTCGTCACTTTATGATTTATTGATTAAACCAAAAGCAAAGTATACAAAGATAGAGTCGCCACCGCACTTTTATTTATCCAAAGGAATGGCTAAAAAGCGAACAAAAGCCTAAGAAGTTTTACACATAGAAAACCAATGAAAAGATCAGAGATCTGGGTAAGGGGTAAATTACGCAATGGGAAGGTGTTAGGCACCCAAAACGTCCTAGGTACTCCTAGGGAGCCCTTTTCACACTTGTTGTATGAAATATTATTTGTTTACGAAATATTTATTGTGCAAACATGGATTGAAGGGATGAGAAAAGAATGTACAAGTTATTATTTTTGTGTTTGCATGGATAACCATTGCCTACGTACCTTTACAGGATCAAAACCTCGTAGTTCGGCTAAAAGATTTCCAAAATATGAGTGAATTCATTTTAAACAAAAGCCCTAAGGTCTTTCGTTATCCACGGGAGAAAACTCAACCTTATACAAACAACAAGTCCACCATGTGAGAAAAGCTTCAACTTGCTATTGAGGGACCATGCCCTATAATAAGCAAGGAATTCTTACAATTCAATCACTAAGGACAAAAGGTGAGATTTACATCAACCACTAAGATAATTGAGATCTATGGCTAATGTATGAAAACTTATCAAGAATGGATAAAGCCACAAAACAATTGAATGAGTGGAATTAACCAATTAGAGTATTCACAAAAATGGTCAAAGTTGACATTAGATTCAATTCAGAATGAGTATTGTAAAAAATGAAGTTTGAAAATCAAAGGCTTAAGGCCTAGGTTTCTAATTTAAAAAGGAATGAAAATGTTTGCACAAAGTTTTCAAGTTTGAGTTAACATGCAAAGATGGAGGTTTAAAGAAACAAAAGGTGGGAGGGCGAAGGAGTGTAAAACTTCTTAGATGTTCACCTCTTGAGATCATATGTAGATGATTCAAGTGATTCCTTTGGAATAGGCAATGAGCAAATAACAGATAAACAACAAAGATGGATATCGGATGCCAATCAATGGACTTACACCAATCTCACAAAACAAACATGGATACCGGATACCAATCAATGGATTTACACCAATCTCCCAAAGGCAAACAACCAAGGATACCAGATGCCAATCAATGGACTTATACCAATCTCCCAAAACAAAACAACACATGGATATCAGATGCCAATCAATGGACTTATTCTAATCTTCAAGAACAAAACAAAACATGGATATCAGATGCCAATCAATGGACTTATACCAATCTCCAAAGAATGATGATAGGAAACAAATGCCAATAAATGGGCTTACAATTGACTCCTCACATACAACAAGCAAAACAAATGCAATAAGCAAGAGGAAACAAGTTGCCAATAAATGGTCTTACACTCGACTCCAAGGAAATAGGATACCAATCAATGGTCTTAGTCCCAACTCCTTCCAATTCATAGGAAAGAACTGCCAATAAATGGACTTACAATTGACTCCTCAATGGACAAACAAAAGTGTCACAAAGATATGAACAATGATCATGAAATGATGTACAATTAATGATGATAAATGCACAAAGGCATACTCAAACAAATATGCACAGATGAATCAAGTAGGCAATCAATCAAGTCAATTAGCACACAATATATACAATCAATTAGGCTCAAACAAGGTTAGGCTTTACAGCCAACTGGAATGGGGTATTTTGTGCTCTTAACCCTAACATTGAGAGTTAGGGTGAAGCAGAGGAAATGGAGATGAGGGGTGTGCCTCATAGCTCTTATCCCTGGCCTGGGAGAGCTTTAAACAATAGAATGTGTGGGAGTTCAGAAAGTTGGAACTCTTCTCCACAAGTGATTTGACTCTATAAGATCTTGGGTTAGTATTCACAATGCATCAACACATTGTGTGAGCAAAGTGAATGACACACTGAATAGCAGGAGATGGACTACACATCTCTTTTATCTGCCAATTGCCTCATAAGAGGACTTTTCCTGCTTGGCACAAAGATAAACAAACACAAGCATTGCCTCTTAAGGAGGACTTCAGACAGGTGCCTGCCCACATAACAGAACAGGTCTTCCAGACTACATGAAGATTAGAGATTATACCTAAGTGGTTAAGCAACCAAGCAAAAGCAAAGTTCAAATGAACTTAAAGCAACTTATGTACCTGTGGAAACATCAAACAAATCAGTACAAGACTCAGACAACCAAACAAAAGTTAATAAGCAACCAACAACCCCAATGTACAAAATGTGTAAACCAAAAGTTAAACTCAAATGAGTTAACCTCAACCTACAAAACACACAAAGATTAGTAATCAAAGGCAAACATCAATGCTCAAATGGTGAAGCATCAACAACTATGGAACTTGGATGTTCAACCTGAAATCAAAGCTCAAATATGAGAGGCAAACCACTAGGTCAAAGCCTAGGGTCAAAGATGGAGAAAAAATTCAAAACAGAAGCTGAAATTTAACATGAATCAACTTCAAACACATCTTGAAACATTCCAAAAGGTCTCACATCAATATCATTAACCAAAAGCATTTCATGATCAATTGAAGTTCAAGGCAATTTTAAAGCTCAAATGTGACTGTCGCATTACGCGAAAAATCGGCGGGAAAACGAAACAACAGAGCCGCCACCGTGCGTTATTTATCCCAAAAGAGGGAAAGGAAACGCTCGAAGTAAACCTGGAAAGGACATGGTATCACGACCAAAGAGAGATGGGATCGGGAGTCGGTTATGCGAAGGGAATGTATTAGCACCCCTACGCATCCGTCGTACTCGACGGGATCCACGCACAAAAGGAAGGATAAAGGTTGCTAAAAACTGCTCAAACATCAAACACTGGCTGAAAAGAGACACAAAAATGACAAAAGAAACTAACTCGGCAGGATATCGCGTCCTGGGCCTACGCAGCCTGCCCGGCACAGACATCAGAGTCGACGTAGTTCGGGACAGGGGAAACGTGCTCGCTAGGATGTCGCATCCTATGCATACGTATCTTCTCGGACTAAAGAAGAATCAGAGCACTCGTAGCTCGGCTAACGCACGCCAAACAAAACCACACAGGAAACCGACTGCCAAACGCTGGACTTATGTCAGATTCCACACAAACAAGCAAACATGGAAACCAAATGCCAATCGGTGGACTTACATCAGACTCCGAACCAACACACACACACAGGAAACCAACTGTCAATCGCTGGACTTACGTCAGACCCCAACACAACACCAAGGGGTTGAAAAAGAAAAAGGGCGCCCGGAGAGATCAGCTTATCTCCTGCCTACGTACCTCATCTGGTATGAGGATCAGGGCGACGTAGTTCCCCTAGGCAGGGAGAAAGGACTAGCCTAACCAGATACAAAGGGAGACACAAACTACTAGGGAGACTACGACTCGAGCCTAGGAGTTGTCATGCATACAATCCCTAAGTTAAGGTTGCTATCTAACTTGCACAGGGAGCAAGCTATCCTAAACAGCACAGGCAAAGCAAACATACACACAATTAGCACACACTATATACAAACAAAGTGGGCTCACACAAGGTTAGGCTATGAAACACAAGCCAACTGGAATCGGGTGTAATTAGCTCTTAACCCTAACATTGAGAGTTAGGGTGAAGCAGATGAAATGGGAAGTGAGGGTAAGACCTCACACCTCTTATCCCTGGCCTGGGAGAGCTTCAAACAGATGAAGGTGTGGGAGTTCAGAAAGTGGGAACTCTTCTCCACATATGACTGACACAACAAAGATCTTGGGTTAATATCCACAATGCATCAACACAAGGTGTGTGAGCAAAGGGATGACTCACTGAATAGCAGGAGATGGATTGCACATCTCTTGTATCTGCCTATTGCCTTATCAAAGGACTTTTCCTGCTTGGCACAAAGATAAACAAACACAAGCATTGCCTCTTAAGGAGGGCTTCAGACAGGTGCCTTCCCAAGTAACAGGACAGGTCTTCCAGACTACATGAAGTCAGAGAGTTATACCTCAAATGGTTAAGCAACCAAGCAAAAGCAAAAGCAAGTTCAAAAGAACTTAAGCAACTAATGTACCTGAAAAAAATCTAACTCAATCAGTATACAACTCAAAAAGTCAAACAGACAACCAATAGTCAACAGTTAACAATACACAGTCAAACAAACAATGCAACAAGGTGCAAGGCACAAGCTCAAATACAAATGTCTTGGCATCAACCTACAAAACAACTCAAGATTAGTCAACATTAACCAATTAGTCAACTCAAGCAAGTGAATCAATCCCATTATGGCCATGTACTTCTTAACCTAAAAACAAAGCTCAAACATGAGAGGCAAACCACTAGGTCAAGGCCTAGGGTCAAAGAGGGAGAAAAAATTCAAAACAGAACATGAAATTCAACATTAATCAACCTCAATCAATTAAGAACATAATCCAAAAGACCTCATATCATTATCATTCACCAAATCCATTTCACAAGCTAATCATGACAATGTATGCAAGTTGAAAGCACATTGAGGCAACAGAATGAACAAATGCACATTAATTCAAAAATGATTCAATTAATCTCAAGAAAAATCATGGCTAAACAGAACATACAACATGATCAACACACAAAAAATTAGGGCAATTGGACCATAATAGGCATAGTAATCAAATTGTATAAGGTAAGGCAATCAAAATAGGCTCAAATGGGACACCACATGTTACACCAACTTAGCACAAGCCTAAAACAGAAATGAAACAAGGTAAAGACCTCAAACCAAAGCCAAAACAATCTTTAACATGTCTAGAAACAATTTGCAAAATTTCACATTCATAGGATAAAGCACAAGCATTTCACAAATGATTGAAATTCAAGACCATTCAAAAGTGCACAAATGACCATCCAGCATGAAAAATCTCAAACAAATCATAAATGAATCCAAAAATTCCAAGAAAATTCATGATTAATCACAACATCCACAAGAAGCATCATACAAAAAATCACATCATTTGGAATTTATTTGGCATGGAAAATCAATTAATCAAGTTGAGCAAGCAAAGGTGTGACACACATTATCACACCTACATTCACAAAATCATATCTCAGCAATGGCACATGATAAAATTGCAAACTCAACACCAAAATGTCTAGCATGAAGTCTAGTTTAAGCATGTAAAATTTAATAGGCATTGGATAAACAACCATCATTTCACAAATGAAATAGTAAGGCAAGGTTCAAAAAGCATACATGTTAACATTCCCTAGGCCAAATAATTTTCCATCCAGGCACAATTTCTGGAAAAATAATCAAAAAAACTAGACACAAAATGTGATCTAATGCAAAAATCCACACATTTTTTGGATGATTCATCAATTATTTTTGATTTTTGGAAGTCAAAGAAAAATTAAAAAAAGTGCATGGGAAGCATATGGACACATGTGGAGGGAGAAGAGAAAATATAAGATGCATTTGAAAATATGTCATGAGCGAGAATCGAACAGAGTAGCTTTTCAAAAACTGGCGCGCGCATGTGAATGAAACTCCGCGTTTCATTAATGACGTGGCTAGGCTAACCAATCATATGCGTGCATGGGACTTGCATGGTCCAATCAGAAACAAGCTATTTCACAAACACATGCAGGACGCGAATTACACCTTGGAACGGATCAAAACCTATTTGTGGAAAATATTTTCACCAGCTTCATCATGTTCATCATGTTCATCAGACTTCAAGAACATTTTTCTCAGTTTTCAAAAGTAAGCATATCAATGTGTTCATCTTCCAACATACATCAAGGATCAATGCCTAGTTTAATCTAATTCATCGTATATCAAGCAAATCGAAGCAATTAAGTTTCACACATCCAACTTTAAATCACTATATCTAACACAATAATGCATGGAAATTCATGGAATAAAGCTCAGTTTGCTCAACATTGAAGGATCTACAACAATCACCTAACAATTTCATGAATTAAGGAAATCGATTTCTGACCTTGATGAAGATGCAGAAGTGGAACAGCTTGATTCAGGCCATGAAATGCACAAGCAGATGCTCCAAAGTGCTTGTATGGATGAATGGATGAAGGTTTGAAGCTTAGATGTGCACGATCCTTCCAGAATTCTCAACTGCCATGGATGAGCTTCAAGTTCCAAACAACTTCCAATTGCACGATTTCCACTGGATCTTGGTTCAACAATGCTCAATAGTGCTTCTAGATGATGAAGGAATCAAGAACAATGCAATGTGTTTGGAGAGAATTGAAGAAAAAAGTGAGAGCAAAAGTGTGAGAAACTAGATCTAGATCTGAATTCTGATTGTGTTAGCAGAAAATCTGTTATGATTTGTCTTTTATACTCCCTCTTAATCATGTCCTTAATCATGCTTAGCCATATGGTAATTGGATTAGTGAGAATGTGAGTGTTTACGCCAATTTGCAATTTCACCCTTTATGCATGAAATGAATGGAACAGTACACGAATTTTGGATCAAATTCACTCAAAAGTTCATTTTAGAGCCAATGCAAGTGTTGGAATGTGAAAACAATGCATTATTTTTAAATTTGAAAATTCCCTCCAAAATTCAAATGAAAAACCAAAAAAATATGTGATGAGAATGCATGGCATGTGATGCATAATTTGGATAGTAGAGGTCAAAACATGAATGTTACAAAAAGAACGACTCCATTTGGCCATTTGGTTTGAAAGTTATGCATGTTTGAAGTTCCATGTTCACTTGGCCATGTTTGATCCATATCTCTTCAACCATACATGAGAAATCCATGATCTTGGACTTTTTGGAAATGGGAGAGCAAGATCTTCAACTTTCATGTTGGACAAAATTTCATTTGAAGCTTTCTTGGTGATGTAATCTTGAGGAGAAAACCTTTCCATTTTTGGTAGTTTCAAATTACAGGTCACTTACTATTTTTGGAAAGTTTTCATCTGACCTCAAATTCTTCAATGTTGATGTTTGCAATGTCAAATGAGACTTGTATGGACATGAATGAGGCCTCTCTAACCATCTCCCACCTTCAAATCCATGATTGAATTGACAGTTGACTTTTGTTGACTTTCTGAGGTTTCAGATGAATTGATCATTGACTGATGAGCTTTGAACATCCAATGCTTGGCCAAACCACTTCAAAATGATCCCTAGGTCACATGAACTCATTGAACCAACCCTAGGGTTTTGCTTCCATAGCAAATGCACTTGCTTGCTTGCACAACTGGATCTCCTGACCAGTCTTGACTGATGAACTATGCAATGGACAATGCAAATGTTAATAACCTAAAATGAAAATGTATATACAAAATGGGAGGTGCAAATTTGAGGTGCTACAGCTGCCCCTATTCAATCAACTGGGAACCCGAACGGATGAGAGCAACGGTTGTCAGACTTTCAGGGTACACAGGGATTGAATACCAAAGAACCGTAGAAATTTGCACACTGCGAGGGATGACTTATGATATTTGCACTCCGCAGGGGATAATACAAAGAAAAGCCAAGCAACCAGACAAGACGTTTACCGACGACTCCTGGGGATTTTGATTTTTATCAAAAGAAAGGCACAACCAAACGTCAACGGACGAAAGGGAAAAACTCAACGTTTATCGACACCAACGGAGAGGAGGACAGACATTAACGAATGACTGGGAAAGACTCGACCAGACGTCAACGGACGAATGGGAGAAGCTCGATGTTTATCGACACCAACGGAGAGGTGAACACTTCACTAGGGAAGGGCTTGCAAATATTTGCAACCGGAAATCGAATAGGACGTTTACCGACGACCCTACTGGGAATCTCTGGCTGGGAGGAATTACCAGACATTGACCGATGACTGGGATGAGATTCGACGTTTACCGACATTGAAAGATGATGTTTACCGACACCAAACAAAGACGACCAGACATTTACCGATGACTGGGGAATAGGGTATACAACTAGACGTCAGCGGACGACTAGGCAAAAACTCAACGTTTATCGACACCAACGGAGAGGTGAATATACTGGGGAAAAGTTATCACAACCAACCATCAACGGACGATCGGAAAAACTCATCGTTTACCGATACCAACGGAGAGGTGACTCTGAGGGGAAGGATACCACTATACGTCAACGGACGAATAGGAAAAACTCGACGTTTATCGACACCAACGGAGAGGTGACTCTTCTGGGGAGAGAAAATATAACTCAACCAAACGTCAACGAACGATTGGGAACAACTCATCGTTTATCGACACCAACGGAGAGGTGAAACACTGTGGGGAAATACAACCACACATCAACGGACGAAAGGGAAAAACTCAGTGTTTATCGACACCAACGGAGAGGTGACCTCTTGGGGAGGGATAAGGGTATTACGAACATCGAAAGATGATGTTTACCGACATCAAAAGAAGACCAGACATTTACCGATGACTGGGGTGAGACTCGATGTTTACCGACACCGAAAGAATGGTGTTCACCGACACCAAAGAAGACCAGACATTAACGAATGACTGGGTATGACTCGATGTTTACCGACACCGAACGAATGGTGTTTACCGACACCAAAGAAATAACACACGCGGGTGCTGACATGACAGGGCGACATCTACATATGTCAGGGCAAGGCTAGACACTTGTTGGGGACTCTTTGGGGAGAATCGAACTTTCCTTTTATCAACGGATGAGGAAATAAACCTCTCTGGGGAGTATCAATCCTGAATGCGGTCAGGAGCAACTGTAGCAAACATGTTGTACAAATGTTGAACAATAGTCCGCCTCTGTCGGGGATACGGTCTGATTAGGTTAACACATGAATGCATATGTTTGAATTTTTCTATGGCGTAATGCTCCATATTGAATGGAAATGCTACGCAATTTTGAGGATGCAATGGTTACTATATGCCAAATGCAAAATGATGAACTCCTGCCGGGGAGCCAAAACTTATCAGATACTCCAACTCTGTGGGGAGAGCACCGACCTCTCACTCATGCTGGAGAATAACACCACTGCTGGGGAAACGATCCCAATCCACTCGGGGACTCTGCTTGGGGAACAACCAAGGCGACTTCACTGGGGAATACGTCCACCAATCCACATGTAGGATAAACTCTGCTGGAGATAAATTCCACCGAACCTGATCCACGGGGAACCTGCTGGGGAAACCAACACAAACCTCTGCTCGGGAGATCTGCTAGGGAAACACTTCACAACCCTGACGGGGACAGGCATCCACCACTCTGCTGAGGGAGAGCATAACTTTGGTGGGGAAAGTAATATACCAGGCCACGCTGGATATAGACATCCACAACCCTGCTGGGGATAAGCGCTCACGATCACGCTGGGGATATCACTACTTCAAAGCAGACTGCTGGGGAATGAAACCACTCCACTGACACCTTCGTTGGGGATACAACATCCTTTCGACTCAGTGGGGATAACCAAGCTTCAAACTCAGTTGGGAACTCAACTGGGAACTCAACTGGGGAAATATCTACTGGGGAATTGTCCTTACAGCTGACAACCTGCAAAACAGCACAACATACATGCCCCAGGGGTTTGCATGGACAAGATACGCTCAAGTGTCCTCAACATTCAAAATGATTTTCAAATGTTTTATCTTTCTGCACGTTATTGTTTAGCCTTCATGTTTTCATACGCAATGTTTATCAAAAATTCGGACGTTTTCGCAAACAAAACAGTAATATAAAAACAAAAGAGCAATTTATCTGAATAACGACTTTTATTGATTGAAACGGGCCTGAAAAGGCGAATACATCGGGAAGCAATTCCTAGAAAGAGGTAATTGCGCACAAAAGGAAAAAATCTATCCTAATGTCAATGTGAACACGACATCCACTATTTCCCAATTCTGTTATAACTCACAGATCATCAGTTTTCCTCCCAACTTCCTTGCTTTCTGAGAAGAATGACTGGACCGATCACATCTTTGGAGATGGCAGAAGACGAAGCGCGATGAAGTACAGATAACTCAGACTGTAGTCTTCGCTTTAATCCCTCTTTTGCCTGGATCGCCCTTTCGGGTTTTCGACTTACCGGGTGTACAAATTCTTTTCATTTTTATCCTTAATTTTTGCCCGAACCTTTTATTTCTGTTTTTTGGTTCGCCGGGATGCCCTTTTTTGCCTGGACTCTTTTGTTCTTTTTTTGTCCAGCGGGTCAATTTACGCGAAGTATTTTTTGACTACATCTGAGTTAACAGGGGACGGGAAATCTTCACCATCCATAGTTGTAAGCATCAAGGCTCAACCGGAGAAAACCTTCTTAACAACATATGGCCCTTCATAATTAGGAGTCCACTTGCCCCTGTTATCTGTACCGGGAGGAAGGATCCTCTTCAGAACTAGATCTCCAATCTGATAGCTTCGCGGACGCACTTTCTGATCAAAGGCTCTCTTCATCCTTCTTTGATACAACTGCCCATGGCATACAGCTACTAACCGTCTTTCCTCGATAAGGCTCAACTCGTTAAACCTTGTTCGAATCCATTCGGCTTCATCAAGCTTGACATCCAGCAAGACTCTCAGAGAAGGAATCTCCACTTCAACTGGTAGGACAACTTCCATACCATACACAAGGGAGTACAGGGTTGCCCCGGTCGACGTACGTACTGAGGTACGGTACCCATGCAAAGTGAAAGGCAGCATCTCATGCCAATCCTTGTACGTCACGACCATCTTCTGCACAATCTTCTTGATATTCTTGTTTGCCGCCTCTACAGCACCATTCATCTTCGGTCTGTAAGGAGAAGAATTGTGATGTTCAATCTTGAAATATTTGCAAAGCTCTTTCATCATCATGTTATTGAGATTCGAACCATTGTCAGTGATGATTCTCTCAGGAACCCCATAACGACAGATGATTTCCTTCTTGATAAACCGGGCAACCACTTGTTTGGTAACATTAGCATAGGAAGCTGCTTCCACCCACTTGGTGAAGTAATCAATTGCAACCAGGATGAAGCGATGTCCATTCGAAGCAGTAGGCTTAATCTTCCCAATCATATCAATCCCCCACATGGCAAACGGCCAAGGCGAATTCATGACATTCAGAGGGCTTGGTGGTACATGCACCTTATCAGCATAAATTTGGCATTTATGGCACTTCCGAGCGTACTTGAAACAATCGGATTCCATAGTCATCCAGTAATAACCGGCTCTCAACAATTTCTTAGACATTGCATGACCACCAGCATGGGTACCAAACGAACCTTCATGCACTTCTTGCATCAACATGTCTGCTTCATGTCTATCCACGCATCTGAGCAAGACCATGTCAAAGTTCCTCTTGTACAACACGTCATCCTGATTCAAATAAAAGCTTCCAGCTAGCCTTCTCAGGGTTTTCTTGTCATTCTTCATCGCTCCTTCAGGATACTCCTGGCTCTTGAGGAAGTTCTTGATGTCATAGTACCACGGCTTCTCATCAACAACAGACTCGGCTGCAAACACATACGCAGGCCTCTCGAGTCGATTCACCGCAACATGTGGCACATGATTCCACCAATGAACTTTGATCATCGAAGATAAAGTAGCCAAGGCATCAGCCATCTGATTCTCATCCCGGGGGACATGATACAACTTCACCTTCTTGAAGAACGTTAGTATTCTTTTGGTGTAATCTCTGTAAGGAATCAAATGCGACTGGTTGGTATTCCAATCTCCATTGACCTGGTTGATCATTAGAGCGGAATCTCCATAGATGTCAAGAGTTTTGATCCTCAGATCAATGGCTTCTTCTATCCCCATGATACAAGCCTCATACTCAGCTTCATTGTTGGTGACGTCAAAAGTCAATCTGGCAGAGAAAGGTATATGAGCCCCTTTTGGATTGATCAGCACTGCACCAACACCGTTACCATTCACATTCACAGCCCCATCAAACATCAATGTCCACTTGTCATCAGGATCTGATCCTTCCTCGACAAGAGGCTCTTCACAATCTTTCATCTTAAGATACATAATGTCTTCATCAGGGAATTAAAACATCATCGGCTGATAATCATCGATTGGTTGCTCGGCAAGGTAGTCTGACAGGATACTACCTTTGATGGCCTTCTGCGACGTGTACTGGATATCATATTCTATTAAAATCATCTGCCAACGGGCAACACGTCCGGTGAGAGCCGGCTTCTCAAAGATGTATTTTACTGGATCCATCTTAGAAATCAACAAGGTAGTATGGTTCAACATATACTGTCTCAGTCGGCGAGCAGCCCAGGCCAAAGCACAGCAAGTTTTCTCAAGCTGTGAATATTTGATTTCACAGTCGGTAAACTTTTTGCTAAGGTAGTATATGGCATGCTCTTTTCGACCAGACTCGTCATGTTGTCCCAATACACACCCCATCGAATTCTCAGTCACTGACAGGTACATTATCAGTGGTCTCCCAGGAACTGGAGGAATAAGGATTGGAGGTTTCTGTAAATACTCTTTTATCTTGTCAAAAGCTTTCTGACAGTCATCATTCCACCTGATTGCTTGATTCTTTCTGAGCAATTTGAATATTGGTTCACACGTGGAAGTTAGGTGAGATACAAACCTTGCAATGTAGTTCAATCTCCCTAAAAACCCACGAACCTGCTTTTCTATTTTCGGTTCAGGCATTTCTTGTATAGCTTTGACTTTCGCTGGATCAACCTCAATCCCTTTCTCACTGACAATGAAGCCTAATAGCTTCCCGGATCTCACCCCAAACATACACTTGTTTGGATTCAGCCTCAGTTTGAACTTTCTCAGCCGATCAAACAACTTCTGCAAATTAACCAGGTGCTCCTCTTTTGTCTGCGACTTTGCAATCATATCATCCACGTACACTTCAATCTCTTTGTGCATCATGTCATGAAAGAGAGTCGTCATAGCCCTCTGATAGGTAGCACCGGCATTCTTCAGCCCAAATGGCATCACCTTATAGCAGAACGTGCTCCAAGGTGTAATGAATGTCGTCTTTTCCATGTCCTCTGGCGCCATGTTAATCTGATTATAACCAGAAAAACTATCCATGAAAGAGAAAACCGAGGATTGAGCCGTATTATCCACCAATACATCAATGTGAGGTAATGGGAAATCATCTTTCGGACTCGCTCTATTCAAATCCCGGTAATCGACACACATCCTGACTTTGCCATCCTTCTTCGGCACGGGAACGATGTTGGCCACCCATGGGGGATAAGTTGTTACTGACAAGAAACCCGCATCAAACTGCTTCTGAACCTCTTCCTTGATCTTAACAGCCATATCAGAACTCGTTCTACGAAGCTTCTGCTTGACCGAAGACAATCTTCCCTGAGAGGTAGTCTATGCACCACAATATCGGTATCCAACCCAGGCATATCTTGATAAGACCAGGCGAATATCTCCACATACTCTCTCAGCATCTCAATCAACCTGCTCTTGACCTCTGCCTTCAAAGCAGCCCCGATCTTGATATCTCTTCTGGCGTCCTCAGTACCAAGATTAACAATCTCCAACTCCTCTTGATGAGGTTGGATGACCCTTTCCTCCTGCTTCAACAATCTGACCAATTCTTTAGGGAGTTCACAGTCTTCCTCACTCTCCTCTTCAGCTTGGTAGATGGGATTATTGAAATCATACTGAGCCATAACAGAACTGTTCATAGTGGATTCCGTGAGATCACTTCTGCATGTTTAATGCTTTGTTTTAGAAAAAGAATTCAAGAAAGTCACAAAAAACAAAAACATTGCCATTTTTATTTTTTTGAAAAATGAAAACAAAAATAGAAAGACAGGGATCACAAAATTGTTTGCAAAACGTCCTTCATTAATGATAATCATTGAAAACATGATGAGGCCCTACAATGAACCACTACGCCTTGGGCAGAACGTAGGGTTTTGTGCATAATGAAAAAAACAAAAAAAAAACTCTGTTTGAAGAGTAACTTGGACCACATCTTCTGCTGTCCAGTTGTTGATCGTCTCCCCTGGTGCACACGGGCGAACCCAGTTGTCGAGATCACAATCACTGTCACCATCTTCACTACCGACCGCAAAGACGTCACCGTGATTCATCAGCCCAGCGCTTGTAAAGGTACTCGGACCTGTCTGCATACCCTGCTCCGCCTGCAAGGGTTGATAGCCAATTCCAAACTTGTCCTCCTTGATAGGCAAATCTACCATCTTGCCCCAGCCTTCAGCTTTGCCAGAGTCGACAACCTCCTTGGCCTGCTTGTACGATGCAATTGAGGCACCTAGCTTCTTCTGCTCAGCAAAAGCCACCCTCTCAAGAGCAACAGTCTCGAATGCCTGGCATAGAGTCTCATGGATCTCGCCATCCACCTCTACATATTTGAAAGAGGATAGGTGACTCACCTGAATATCTTATTCACCGCACACGGTCACAATCTGACCATTCCAGACATATTTCAACTTCTGGTGGAGAGTTGACAAAACTGCCCCTGCTGCATGAATCCACGGACGTCCCAACAAGCAACTATAAGCTGGCTGGATGTCCATCACATAGAAGACAATGCCGAAAACCTCCGGACCTATCTTCACTGGCAAGGTGACTTCACCAAAAACAGACCGTTTGGATCCATCGAATGCACGCACAATCAGGTCACTCAGAGTGAGGATAACCCCTTCTATATCAATCTTACCCAAAGTCTTCTTGGGAAGCACATTCAGCGACGAGCCAGTGTCTACCAACACGTGAGACAAGACAGCACCCTTGCACTCCATGGTGATATGTAAGGCCTTGTTATGGTTACGTCCCTCAGGCGTTAAGTCCAAATTTGTGAACCCCAAACCATGCCTGGTACTCACGTTGGCAATCACCCCTTCCAGTTGATTGACAGAGATCTCTTGAGGCACGTAAGCCATATTCAGCATCTTCAACAAGGCATTACGGTGTGCCTCAGAGCACAGAAGCAAAGAGAGTATTGAAATTTTGGACGGAGTCTGATTCAGTTGATCCACAATCTTGTAGTCACTCTTCTTGATTATCTTCATGAACTCCTCCACGTCCTTCTCGAATGAACCCTCAGGCGCCTCCTTCTGAGTTGGTTCTTCATCAACCGCAGCCTGTTTGCCTTTAGCCTTGGCGAGAGCCTCGGCATTATTGTCTCTCAATGTTTGCGGAGCAAACAGCCGTCCACTTCTAGTAAAACCTCCTGGTCCACCAACATTGTCCACAACTGGACTAACAACCACAGGAGTTCTAGCTGGTATACCAATAGTCACAGGCGCTTGATTCACCGGCCTGACCTGGTTCTCAGCCCTTCGGTTACTGCGGTAGGCGTTGTCATATCTCCACGGCACAGCCCTACTATCAACAACCCTTCTGCCCGGAGCAACAATTGGAGTTGGAGCACTGACAGTTACAGGAGCAGAGATGGTAACAGGAGTACCACTAGCTGTAGGCGCATTAACAACCCTCAGACCACGTCCCTCGGACGGTTTGAAGTATATAGTGACAGTTGACACCATCCCACGTTCTCTGACAGCCCGACTGAATTGCAAACAGCCCTCATCCATCAAACCCTGGATACCAGCCCTCAACTGATTACAACCGTTCTCTGATTCAGCACAGTCAACACAATTCTGATCACAGCCCGGGAAGACTCCCCCATTCAACAAACGGCCCTTTACAACCAACAAAGAAGTCTGAACATCTTCAACACTGACCACCAGATCTTCAGCTTCTGCCCCCTCAATACTGTTCACTATGTGTGCACCATGCGGAGGCATAGGGTTGTTGACAACATTCGGCACAGGAGCAAAATTGATAGTTTTAGCATCAATTAGGTCCTGGACTTTATGATGAAAAGCCCTGCAGTTCTCAATGTGGTGTCCCGGTGCACCAGAATGGAAGTCACAACGCACGTTGGCATCATACCCAAGTGGTATCTTTGTCAACGGTGTCATGGTCCTCAACTCAACGAACCCTAGTCTGAGCAACTCAGGTAGCAACTCAGCATAGGTCATTGGCAACAGATCAAAACATCGATCAGGCATCCTCTGCCTAGGCTGATACGGACGTTGCTGTTGTTGTTGTTGTTGTGGCGGTTGTTGTTGAACTCTCTGTTGTTGCTGTTGTTGTGGCGGTTATGGTGCTGGAATGGTCACAGCAGCAACCTGGCGATATTGATTCCTGTTCACAACTCTACTACCATGTTGCACAGCACTGGTTTCACCCTCTCTCCGGCGAGGTGCCCCAGCAAATGGTTTCTTAGAAGACGAGGACTCTGCATCCTGAATCTTACCAGCCTTAATCAGGCTCTCAGTCCTTTCTCCGCAGATCACCACATCCGAAAAACTACCGAATGGGCAACTTCCCATCCGATCCATGAAAACACCCTACAGAGTACCGATAAACATATCAGTAAGTTCCCTCTCCAGCATAGGGGGTTGTACTCTTGCAGCCAATTCACGCCACCTCTGGGCGTACTCCTTGAAGCTCTCTCCCGATTTTTGACAAAGACTCTGCAACTGAGTCCGGCTTGGCGCCATGTCCATATTATGTTTATACTGCCTCAAGAAGGCCTCACCCAGATCCCTCCAACAGCGGATAGAATCTCTCTTAAGTTCCATGTACCAATCCAAGGATGCCCCAGATAAGCTATCCTGGAAGAAATACATCCACATTTTCTCGTCATCGGTGTAAGTAGAGATTTTCCGATAGTACGCCTGCACATGAGTGCGAGGGCAAGAAGTATCGTTGTACTTGTCGAAAAAGGGTGCCTTGAACTTGTAGGGAATCCTCAACCCCTCCACCAGACCCATGTTGGTCACATCAAAACCCAGGGAATTCTGACATTCCATGGCTCTTATTTTCTCAGCAAGGGCATCAACTTTACGGTCCCTCTCTTCGACTCTTCCCACAACCTCATCATCTTCACTAAGCAAAGTGAACATGTCCTCTTGTCTGTCAACAATCGGAGCAGGATGACGAACAGGAGCCCGGGTAGCTCTAGCATTGACAGTCTCTGCAGCAAGAGGTTGTCCGTTGATTCTGATCCCCCTTAACTCATCACCCACAGCATAGTCGTTGGCGGGAGCAGCAACAACATTCTCATGAACAGGTACACCCACTGGTGACGCCCGGTTGGACTGCGGAATCACGGTTTCTTGTCTCTGGGCTAAGGCACGCAGCTCCTCTTGCCCTTGCACAACACCTTGCATCATCGTCATAAACTGGGCCATGTTTTCCCTCATCTCAGCTAATTCTGCTTGAACCTGGTCCATGTTTCTCTGATGATTGAGTCTGGTTGAGTAACGATGCGGTCTCTGATCAGCTATCCTGCCTGACACAGAAACCAAAGTGAGAAGTCACGAACAAGAACACCTGTTAGGCAATATGATATGAGTATGATGCTAATGCATATGATGCACATGATATGTTCATTTCTCAGGCATTCAAAGAGCCTGATTCATCTTCAAAACATGGCAACCTACAGCAAGAACAACACAGAAAGCTACACAGGATAATGAGCACAAGGTGAAACCAACAATCTCATCTATAGATAAGAGCAACAGGATCATACAACAAAGATTCAAAGATCCAAGTAAAGTACAACAAATGAATCCCATCCAACAAGCCTGGAGGTGATTCTCAACATAAACATCAGAAATACAAGCTAAGACAAACGACTTCCAGGAATGAGCGTCTTCAAATAGTGACACTGGTCTATCAACAGGTCACACTCCGAACATTCTGGCAAGGGAGTGAGCTTCTCCTTCAACTGTCTTCTGAGCTCCACAACTTCTCCTCCAAGTTGGTTCTCTGATGCATGTCTCAAGTCAACTTCCTTCTTCAACTGGATATCTTTGTCTCTGAGTTGTTTCTCCAAGTCTCTGATCTTCTTCTGATAACTGGCTTCAACTCTCTGCAGCCTCAAACACTCACGGTGTTCTGCATTCAGCAAGTTCTCCATCTCTTCATAGGATCTCTTCTTGCTCCTTACTCCACCAACATCTACACTCTGGATGTCTCTGAGTTGATGAGTCAGGTTCAACTTATCAGCTTTGGTTTTGTACAACTCCATCTGGGCATCTTGCTCTTTCTCCTTCAACCGACGATTCTCCATCAGGGCTTGCTTGTACTGCTCAGCAGGTACACTCTCAGCAAGGATCAAAGGTGGTTGCACTTGCAAAGGACTCATCCTATCATAGGGTAGCAACAAAGTTTCCACTCTTTTCTTGACCCAATCAGTGTAGTCAGGCATAGCAATGGCAAACTTCTTCCCTAAGACAACTCCATCTTTGACACCAATGGTCTTCCAAGCTCTTCCTATCTGCTCCAATCTAACAGGGTCACTTCTTTTCTCAAAATACACACTTTCAGCTATCTCAGCCTCAAGTGGTCTTCCATTCATCACGAACCCCAACTGGCGAAGAGAAAGAACTGGATTGTAATTGATGCAACCCTTAGTCCCTATAAGTGGCACATTACGGAACTCTCCACAACTCATAATGACATTACGCACATCCATCCGATAAGATTGCCACCTGATATCATATGAGGTAAGAGACATAACCCTCTGAGTCCACTTATGAGTGCTCTGAGCATCCACAAAAGGTCCACTGACTGGCAGAAGAGACAAGAACCATCTGAGCAAGAGTGGGAGACAGCACCTTATAGCTCCACCCTTACCATGCATGCTATGAATAACATAGTAAGTGTCAGCTAACAAGGTAGGAATTGGGTTTCCTCCAATGAAGATAGTGACTGCAGCATAGTCCACAAAGTTGGGCATACTTGGGAACAAGACAATCCCATAAATCATGATGGCCAACTGAGCATGAAAAGCTTCCCAATTCCCCTTCTCAGCTTCCTCTCTAGCAATCCTCAACAGGAACTTCAAAGGCAAACCCACAACATCCCCACTGGACTTCCAATTATCACTGACTTCTTTGATACTCAAATGGAGAGCTCTGGCAACAACTCTGAAATCAACCTCCTTAGGCACGTCCAAGAAAGGAATCTGGTACCGGATTGGAACATTCAACAGAATAGAGTACTCCTCAAGAGTAGGCGCCAGCTGATAGTCCTGAAAGGTGAAACAACGAAGCTCTGGGTCGTAGAACTGTAGAAGAGTCTGCAACGGCACTGGATCTGCTACCATCTTCAACAGTGTCAGAATATCCCCATACTGATCAACAAACCCCTTCTGATTACCACTGGTCACAAGGTTGCTCAACTCTATCAGAGACGTCAAAGGCTCACGATGAAAGCTGTAGGAACAAGTCTTCTGCTTCAACTCCGGGACTGTTGCCATCTCTATCAGTGAATAGAACTCCTGAATGAACCTGAGAAATGATATGCATGCAGAGATTAGCTTTTTTTATTTCTTTTTTCTGATTCTTTTTCTTCTTTTTTTTATTGCGTATTTTTTTTGAAAATAAACATGCTATGATGCAAATGATGCAGACAAAACTGGCAGGCTGTGCATCTCGGAACACATGATCAAAGCGCCGGATTAAACTCGGAACCACAATTCATCTGAAACCCAAAGTCATCTGAGACAACCCAATCTGTTGAACCAAGGGTCACCAACAAGATCACAAGTCACCAACAAGTCACCGACTGTACCTGTAATAATGATCATTCCCTCCCCACTCACGGGTGTCATCTAGGCCAGGGTAAGGTCGAGAGAAACGCAGCATAAATAACCCTTTCATAGAATATCATCATATACACACCCGAAGTATGTAACGATAATACCCCATCAGAGTCTGAACTGCTCGTGATATCAATGTTCCGCTAAGTGGCGCAATACCACCCGCTTCCCATGAATCACTTTATTCCTAGGTATCCTAGATTTCACTCATAGCCTGGGTATTGGGCCTTTTACCTCGAGTAACTCCCACCCCAACAGAGAGACAACACAGCACAACCCCAGATGAACAGATGAATATGAATGAATGCAAACATAAATGCAAACAATAACTAAATGAATGCAATAAATGAAACAGCAAAAGCAACCAAACCCTAACCTAGAGAACGCTAGGAGAGACTCGCTTAGGGAAGATGGACCAGCAAGAGGTCAACTTCTCTTGTCCCCAGCAGAGTCGCCAGCTGTCGCATTACGCGAAAAACCGGCGGGAAAACGAAACAACAGAGTCGCCACCGTGCGTTATTTATCCCAAAAGAGGGAAAGGAAACGCTCGAAGTAAACCTGGAAAGGACATGGTCTCACGACCAAAGAGAGATGGGATCGGGAGTCGGTTATGCGAAGGGAAGGTATTAGCACCCCTACGCATCCGTCGTACTCGACGGGATCCACGCACAAAAGGAAGGATAAAGGTTGCTAAAAACTGCTCAAACATCAAACACTGGCTGAAAAGAGACACAGAAACGACAAAAGAAACTAACTCGGCACAATATCGCGTCCTGGGCCTACGCAGTCTGTCAGGCACAGACATCAGAGTCGACGTAGTTCGGGACAGGGGGAACGTGCTCTCTAGGATGTCGCATCCTATGCATACGTATCTTCTCGGACTAAAGAAGAATCAGAGCACTCGTAGCTCGGCTAACGCACGCCAAACAAAACCACACAGGAAATCGACTGCCAATCGCTGGACTTATGTCAGACTCCACACAAACAAGCAAACATGGAAACCGAATGCCAATCGGTGGACTTACATCAAACTCCGAACCAACACACACACACAGGAAACCAACTGCCAATCGCTGGACTTACGTCAGACCTCAACACAACACCAAGGGGTTGAAAAAGAAAAAGGGCGCTCGGAGAGATCAGCTCATCTCTTGCCTACGTACCTCATCTGGTATGAGGATCAGGGCGACGTAGTTCCCCTACGCAGGGAGAAAGGACTAGCCTAACCAGATACAAAGGGAGACACAAACAACTAGGGAGACTACGACTCGAGCCTAGGAGTTGTCATGCATACGATCCCTAAGTTAAGGTTGCTATCTAACTTGCACAGGGAGCAAGCTATCCTAAACAGCACATGCAAAGCAAACATACACACAATTAGCACACACTATATACAAACAAAGTGGGCTCACATAAGGTTAGGCTGTGAAACACAAGCCAACTGGAATCGGGTGTAATTAGCTCTTAACCCTAACATTGAGAGTTAGGGTGAAGCAGATGAAATGGGAAGTGAGGGTAAGACCTCACAGCTCTTATCCCTGGCCTGGGAGAGCTTCAAACAGATGAAGGTGTGGGAGTTCAGAAAGTGGGAACTCTTCTCCACATATGACTGACACAATAAAGATCTTGGGTTAATATCCACAATGCATCAACACAAGGTGTGTGAGCAAAGGGATGACTCACTGAATAGCAGGAGATGGATTGCACATCTCTTGTATCTGCCTATTGCCTTATCAAAGGACTTTTCCTGCTTGTCACAAAGATAAACAAACACAAGCATTGCCTCTTAAGGAGGGCTTCAGACAGGTGCCTGCCCAAGTAACAGGACAGGTCTTCCAGACTACATGAAGTCAGAGAGTTATACCTCAAATGGTTAAGCAACCAAGCAAAAGCAAAAGCAAGTTCAAAAGAACTTAAGCAACTAATGTACCTGAAAAAAATCTAACTCAATCAGTATACAACTCAAAAAGTCAAACAGACAACCAATAGTCAACAGTTAACAATACACAATCAAACAAACAATGCAACAAGGTGCAAGGCACAAGCTCAAATACAAATGTCTTGGCATCAACCTACAAAATAACTCAAGATTAGTCAACATTAACCAATTAGTCAACTCAAGCAAGTGAATCAATCCCATTATGGCCATGTACTTCTTAACCTGAAAACAAAGCTCAAACATGAGAGGCAAACCACTAGGTCAAGGCCTAGGGTCAAAGAGGGAGAAATAATTCAAAACAGAACATGAAATTCAACATTAATCAACCTCAATCAATTAAGAACATAATCCAAAAGACCTCATATCATTATCATTCACCAAATCCATTTCACAAGCTAATCATGACAATGTATGCAAGTTGAAAGCACATTGAGGCAACAGAATGAACAAATGCACATTAATTAAAAAATGATTCAATTAATCTCAAGAAAAATCATGGCTAAACAGAACATACAAAATGATCATCACACAAAAAATTAGGGCAATTGGACCATAATAGGCATAGTAATCAAATTGTATAAGGTAAGGCAATCAAAACAGGCTCAAATGGGACACCACATGTTACACCAACTTAGCACAAGCCTAAAACAGAAATGAAACAAGGTAAAGACCTCAAACCAAAGCCAAAACAATCTTTAACATGTCTAGAAACAATGTGCAAAATTTCACATTCATAGGATAAAGCACAAGCATTTCACAAATGATTGAAATTCAAGACCATTCAAAAGTGCACAAATGACCATCCAGCATGAAAAATCTCAAACAAATCAGAAATGAATCCAAAAATTCCAAGAAAATTCATGATCAATTACAACATCCACAAGAAGCATCATACAAAAAATCACATCATTTGGAATTTATTTGGCATGGAAAATCAATTAATCAAGTTGAGCAAGCAAAGGTGTGACACACATTATCACACCTACATTCACAAAATCATATCTCAGCAATGGCACATGATAAAATTGCAAACTCAACACCAAAATGTCTAGCATGAAGTCTAGTTTAAGCATGTAAAATTTCATAGGCATTGGATAAACAACCATCATTTCACAAATGAAATAGTAAGGCAAGGTTCAAAAAGCATACATGTTAACATTCCCTAGGCCAAATAATTTTCCATCCAGGCACAATTTCTGGAAAAATAATCAAAAAAACTAGACACAAAATGTGATCTAATGCAAAAATCCACACATTTTTTGGATGATTCATCATTTTTTTTTTTGGAAGTCAAAGAAAAATTAAAAAAAGTGCATGGGAAGCATATGGACACATGTGGAGGGAGAAGAGAAAATATAAGATGCATTTGAAAATATGTCATGAGCGAGAATCAAACAGAGTAGCTTTTCAAAAACTGGCGCGCGCATGTGAATGAAACTCCACGTTTCATTAATGACGTGGCTAGGCTAACCAATCATATGCGTGCATGGGACTTGCATGGTCCAATCAGAAACAAGCTATTTCACAAACACATGCAGGACGCGGATTACACCTTGGAACGGATCAAAACCTATTTCTGGAAAATATTTTCACCAGCTTCATCATGTTCATCATGTTCATCAGACTTCAAGAACATTTTTCTCAGTTTTCAAAAGTAAGCATATCAATGTGTTCATCTTCCAACATACATCAAGGATCAATGCCTAGTTTAATCTAATTCATCGTATATCAAGCAAATCGAAGCAATTAAGTTTCACACATCCAACTTTAAATCACTATATCTAACACAATAATGCATGGAAATTCATGGAATAAAGCTCAGTTTGCTCAGCATTGAAGGATCTACAACAATCACCTAACAATTTCATGAATCAAGGAAATCGATTTCTGACCTTGATGAAGATGCAGAAGTGGAACAGCTTGATTCAGGCCATGAAATGCACAAACAGATGCTCCAAAGTGCTTGTATGGATGAATGGATGAAGGTTTGAAGCTTAGATATGCACGATCCTTCCAGAACTCTCAACTGCCATTGATGAGCTTCAAGTTCCAAACAGCTTCCAATTGCACGATTTCCACCGGATCTTGGTTCAACAATGCTCAATAGTGCTTCTAGATGATGAAGGAATCAAGAACAATGCAATGTGTTTGGAGAGAATTGAAGAAAAAAGTGAGAGCAAATATGTGAGAAACTAGATCTAGATTTGAATTCTGATTGTGTTAGCAGAAAATCTGTTATGATTTGTCCTTTATACTCCCTCCTAATCATGTCCTTAATCATGCTTAGCCATATGGTAATTGGATTAGTGAGAATGAGAGTGTTTATGCCAATTTGCAATTTCACCCTTTATGCATGAAATGAATGGAACAGTACACGAATTTTGGATCAAATTCACTCAAAAGTTCATTTTAGAGCCAATGCAAGTGTTGGAATGTGAAAACACTGCATTATTTTTAAATTTGAAAATTCCCTCCAAAATTCAAATGAAAAACCAAAAAAATATGTGATGAGAATGCATGGCATATGATGCCTAATTTGGATAGTAGAGGTCAAAACATGAATGTTACAAAAAGAACCACTCCATTTGGCCATTTGGTTTGAAAGTTATGCATGTTTGAAGTTCCATGTTCACTTGGCCATGTTTGATCCATATCTCTTCAACCATACATGAGAAATCCATGATCTTGGACTTTTTGGAAATGGGAGAGCAAGATCTTCAACTTTCATGTTGGACAAAATTTCATTTGAAGCTTTCTTGGTGATGTAATCTTGAGGAGAAAACCTTTCCATTTTTGGCAGTTTCAAATTACAGGTCACTTACTATTTTTGGAAAGTTTTCATCTGACCTCAAATTCTTCAATGTTGATGTTTGCAATGTCAAATGAGACTTGTATGGACATGAATGAGGCCTCTCTAACCATCTCCCACCTTCAAATCCATGATTGAATTGACAGTTGACTTTTGTTGACTTTCTGAGGTTTCAGATGAATTGATCATTGAATGATGAGCTTTGAACATCCAATGCTTGGCCAAACCACTTCAAAATGATCCCTAGGTCACATGAACTCATTGAACCAACCCTAGGGTTTTGCTTCCATAGCAAACGCACTTGCTTGCTTGCACAACTGGATCTTCTGACCAATCTTGACTGATGAACTGATGAACTATGCAATGGACAATGCAAATGTTAATGACCTAAAATGAAAATGTATATACAAAATGGGAGGTGCAAATTTGAGGTGCTACAGTGACCAACCAGAATGAAAAATCTCAATTAAATCAGAAAGGATTCAAATAATTCCAAGAAAATTCATGCTCATTCACATCATTCATATCATGCATCACATAAAAAATCAGGACAATTGGAGATCATTTGGCATGGCAAACACATCACATAAGTTGAACAAGCAAAGGTGTGACACAAATTGTCACACCAACTTAGCATGATCATAAAACAGAAATGACAATTGATAAAAATACCAAATCAACACCAAAATGTCAAGCAACATGTCTAGTTTCATCATGCAAATTTTCAGAATCATTGGATCAAAGACCAGCATTTCATAAATGTATAAGCATGGAAAGGTCAAATAAGCATACATGTTCAAACATTCTAGCACCAAAAATTATCCAGCCAAGCACAACTTGTAAAATCGTGATGATAAAAAACTAGAGAAACCAAGGATCATAATGCAAAAAACCTGGTAATTTTTGGACTAATTTTCAATTTGATATGATTTTTTTAAAGATTGAGAACAAAATGAAATAACATGTGACATTTAAAATGGATTAATATGAAATAATTAATTTGAATTTGAAATAATTGGCGCCAACAAGTGAAACGCGGTCGTTTCACTAATGCGGTGGCAGCCAATGGCACGGTCAAGGCAAGCGGACCAATCAGAGACCAGCATGGCCAAACGCATGCACCAATCACACGCGTGCCCTAGCAAACACATTCAGCAACGAATTTTCGTGGCAATTGAAATCAAAACCGTTGCCAAAGCTGAACATCATCTTCTTCATCGCGCGCATATGAACAGTAACAAATCATCAAGAACACCAAGAACAAATGTTCCAGAAATTAAAATTAAAGACATCATTGTGTAGTTCCTTCAACATAGATCAAGGATTCATGCATAGCTAAGCTTAAATCAAAGTGACAAGATCAAATCGAAGCAATCATCATTCATGCATGGAACTTTAAATCGACCTAACTCACTCAATAGTGCATGGAATTTCATGATTCAAAGCTCAGAGTGACCAGCAAAACAAGATCTACAACAATATCATGATAAATTTGAGAAATAAGAGATTCGAATGGTGACCTCTTGAAGAGCAGCAACTGGAATTCGTGTGATTCGAAGCTTGCAATGGCTCAAAGTTCCTCTATGAAGCTTGTATGGATGATTGATGGATAGATTGAAGTTCAAATGCACTTGAATCCAACAGATTTTGGATTTGCCATGGATGCTTCCAAGCTTCAATTATGAACAAAACAGACACGGTTTCTCTTGAATTCTCATTCAAACTTGCTCAAGAATGCTTCAAGAATATGAATTGATAAAGAGAAATGGATCTTGTTTGAAGAATTTTGAAGAAATTTTGAGAGAAATTTTTTGGAAATTTGAGATCTAGATCTAAAAAAATGAATTGTTCCTCTGAAAACAGTTAGGGTTTTCAATATATATGCCATGCTAAACCTGTTTTAATCATGCTTAAGCCAATGCTAATTGTAATTAACCAAAAATAAGGTGTATGTGCAAATTGGCTTTTTCACCTTATGCATGGAGTGCATGCATGAACAGTGCACGAAATTCCTTTCAATTTCACTTAAAATTCAATTTTGGAGCCAATGGTGATGATAAAATGTTATAACAATGCACCAAATTTAAATTTCATGTTTTCCCTCCAAAAATCAATGAATTAGCAAGTGCTCATGTGATGATAATTTGTGAAATGTAATGCATGGTTTGGAAACTAGAGGTCAAAAGGAGAAGAATGCAAAAAGAGCCACCCATTTTGGAGCTTTGGTTGAGAAGTTATGCTCATTTGAATCTTCAAGTACACTTTGCCATGTTTTGATCATATCTCCTTAACCACACATGAGAAATTGATTATCTTGGACTTTTTGGAAATGGGAGAGAAAGATCTACAACTTTCATGTTCAACAAAATTTCATTTGAAGCCTTCTTGATAATGTAATTTGAAGTTGAAGTTAGGCTAAAACCTTTCCATTTTTGGCAAATTCAAATTATAGGTCACTTTCTATTTTTGGAAAGTTTTGACCTGACTTTAAATTCTTCAATGTTGATGTTTGAAATGTCAAATGAGACTTGTTTGAACATGAATGAAGTATTTCTAATCACTTCCCACCTCCAAATCCATAGTTGACTTGGTAGTTGACTTTCTAGGTCTTCAGTTGACCTGACCATGTTCTGATGAAATTCAAGCCTCTACCACTTGGGATTTTGCTTCAAAATAACATCATAGCTCAAATGAACTCTTGATAATGGTTGTGGTGTCCAAATTCTCAAGAATGGCCATCATCTATTGCTCAATGACTGCCTTTGACTGCCTTGACCTGTGGTTGCTTCATCTGCAAGACAAAGGTTAGATGACATATTTTTGTACTTTTGGTTAGTGGTAAAAATAAAAGCAATGACATACAAATGCAAAACATGCTTGGTGATCAAGACTCACTCTCAGAAAGATAACCCACCCATAGGGAAGGAAGCAAGGTGCACAATGATCCTTGAGGCAATGAAATGATATGATATGATGCCATGAGGGATTTTAGGGACAAAATTGGGGTCTTACAGATGCCCCTATTTAAGGTCATTCTAGCCAGAGAAATGAAGTTTAGAAATCTTCATCTCGACGCGGTAGAATGGGCTTAAATAACAGTAATGAGACAAATTTTGGTCCCTAAGAGACGTCATGATGCAAATGTATGCATGCAAAAGAAACAAAACTCTATGGGGAATATGGGCCCACAAAGAAGGAAAGACGATCCATCAGAGTAATACACTCACCAGGAACAGAGACTCTAACAGGACTCTCATGGGGAAAAAGAAAAAGAATGCGTGAGCAGGACACGACTCTGAATTAGGGTAAAACTGACACGACGTGAACAAGACACGACTGGACTGGAAACCTCACTGGGGAGTGAAGGACTCAAACAGGGAAAAGAAGAATTCCAAAGGAGGACACATCCATTGGAAAGACTCAAGCTGACTCAAAATATCCACAAAGGATACTTCGGATAAAAATCCGGACTCGGACTGGGGAAAAGATTCACACAGAACCTCCCTGCCGGGAAAAATGCATATATTGGGGAACGCCAATACAGCAAAAGGGTAAAATCACCACAAGAAACTCCACTGGAGAAGGTATAACAAAAAGACTCTCCTGGGGAAGCAACAAAGAAATGAGGTGTTACCAGTATAAGGGTAACAAACTCAGGAAGAGTGAATATCTAAGACCGGTATAAGGGTGAGAGATATCAATCAACCAAACATCTGAGAAAGACCTGAAAAAGGTACATCAACTCAGAAAAATCTGACTCCACAGGGGACCAAGGTCATAATAGGGAGCAGAAAGGAAGGAACACCAGGGATACCGGTTACTGGGTATATAATAGGTGACCGACCAAAGCGTGAATTGGTATATATGCCAAAACACTCATCATCCGAAAGGAGGGCTTGAAAAAGCAAATCGACTTACAGGATGGACATTCGACTCCGCAACGGGAAAACGAATCTTACTCAGCTGGGAAAAAAACCCAATGAGCGCATGAGATATAATATCCATTACCGTCAGAACGTGGATAGTATACTCACATGAAATATATTATCTATTACCGTCAGAACGTAGACAATATACTCGCATGGAAGGAAACACCAGGGATACCGGTTACTGGGTATATAATAGGTGACCGACCGAAGCGTGAATTGGTATATATGCCAAGACACTCATCCTGAAGAGAGCCAAACGCAAACTTATACAAGGATGGACATTCGATTCTACAAAGAATACGAATCTTACTCCGCTGGGGAAAATCAACAAAGGATTCCAACCAAAGAGTGAATGAGATATATTATTCATTACCGTCAGAACATGAATAATATACTCGCAAAGGGAGAGACACCAGAGATACCGGTTACTGGGTATATAATAGGTGATCAACCAAAAGGAGAGACAAATCGTTACCACAACAACAGGGCATACGACAGATAACTCACAGGGGATAAATTGCAAGCATCCAACAATTATCCAAGAAACAAAGAAATATTCTATTCCGCAAAGGGAACACGAATCTTACTCGACTGGGGGAAACACAACAGGCTTCGACTGAAGAGTGCATGAGATATATTATCCATTACCGTCAGAACATGGATAGTATACTCGCATGGAAGATTATCCACAACCGTTACTGGGTTAATAAAGGATAAATCAACCAAAAAGAAAGGCATCGGGATACCAAAACTAGGTATATAAAGATGACCGATCAAAGGGAGCAACAATCATTACCAAGCAAACAGGTAAATGAAAGGAGACTCACAAGGGATGCATTGATAAACATCAATGATCCGGGGAACAAATCACTGGCAAACGGTGAAAGAACCCACTGAGGATAAAATTGCTAGCATCCGGCAATTATCCACAAGACTTGTTGGGGATACAATTGCTAGCAAACGGCAATTACCCAGAAGCAAGGAGGGAATATCAACATCGAATATTGAATGAAGATAACCACGACAAGTAACCATCATCGGTTAGGATGAACAACAAGGTTAACTCTGCAAAGGGGAGAAATTAGGGTTTACAACTACCGAATACGGGGTAGAAGACCAAAACTCTGGCTAAGGATAAAATTGCTAGCAACCGACAATTATCCACAAGAAAGCACAGACTCCGTTGGGGATAAAACCACAACAACATAGGATTTACAACTATCGAATACGGGGTAGAAGACCACACAATCCACCATCAACCAGAATGAACCACAAAGGTTACCTCTGCTAGGGGAAAAGAGATAGGACTTACAACTATCGAATACTGGGTAGTAGCCAACAACTTTGATGAGGATAAAAAGATAGGGTTTACATCTACCGAATACGGGGTAGAAAACCAACGACTCTTGTCGAGGAATAAAAGGTATATAACCACAAATTCCGCCAAGAGGAAAAGGAACATGGGACTTATAACTACCGGTATAAGGGTAGAGGCCCAAAAGATTCCGCTGGGGATATAAAGAACTATTGCCGGTTACTGGGCAATTCATTCATTTATTCCACAGGGAAGCACAAGAGACAGTTGACAAATAGCCAATTCGGAATCAAGCCGAAAAGACAGACTGAATCAAGACTCGTCCTAAAGAGGATATAACTCAATAGGAAAATCCATCCCAATATATGTGTTGGGAGGAAACGGAAGAAACCGTCATCCACGAGGATATATCTCAGTGGAGAATTGCAGAAGGAAAGACAAACACTTTCTGCTTATAGGGCTGACTCTATATTGAGAGATTAAACACCCGACATCTGCTTGGGGGAGATCTATTGGAGAGATCTACATCACCCATAGCAGGAGACAACAAACAAAAGATATATGGCAAAAATGAAACATGAATATCTGAATGTTGAAAGTATGCATGAATATGCGTAATTTATGTTTGATGAATGCTGACAAAACAGACATTTCTAACACAAACAGGCCCAGGAATCAAACGCTTGGTACTACACTTCCAGAGGAAAACAACCAAGAACCAACTGGAAAGCCAATCTGCTGAAGATCTACATGCTAAAAAAAGCAAAGATCTGCGGGGAGGCAAAAGAGGTCAGAGATATCAAAGAAAACACAAAAATCTCTGAGTGATGGATCAACAGTCGACCCAACTGGGGAACAGAAGCTCACACCAGGCAACAACTGCCACAAAAGCAAATCTGTTGAGGAATAGAGAAATCCCGAGATTCCTGCGGGGGATCCTCAGTCTCAACTGGGAAACAAGAGTTCACTGCACAAGCAAGAACTGCTGAAGAGAACAGGATACACAAATAGAATCTAGCCGCACAAGCAATTCTACTAGGAATACTGTCAGCCGCTCCATTGGGGATAAACCCACTGAGGGAAAAATAGATCACACAAAAGTAGATTCTGCTACAAGCCACTCTACTGGGGATCAAAAGCATCAGGAAATCACCAAGTCTATGGATGATAGATCACCAACCAATCCTACTGGGGAAACAGAGATTTCAACAGGCAGAAACTGCCAAAAAGCAACTTTGTTGAGGATACCAACTCCATTGGGGAAATACCAACTCTGGCAGGGATTCCGTAAGGAAATCACACAGATAACAATCCACCATACCACAAATCTACTGGTGGCTTCACTGGGGATGAGGAGGAGAGCTGGGGATCAACCACCAAATGTTGAACCTTCCAAGAGGAAACCAACAACCGCTGAGAAGGAAAATAATCACTGCTCTGCTGAAGGGACAGGAGGTGAAAACCTCAACAAGCACTCTGATGGGGAGATATAGCATAAATGCAGTATATCATATCAACAACCCTGCTAACGACTGTGCTGAGGAAAATGATGAAGTACCAGGATGTCAACCCACCAATCACTGAATCTTCCAAGAGGAAAGCAACCATGCTGAGGAGAGAACAAATTGTTGGATTGTGGACTTCTCAACAAACACTCTGCTTGGGGAACAACCCCAACAAAAGCTCTGCTTGGGGAACAACCCCAACCAACAATCTGGAGAAAGAGGATACACCCATGCCAGGAATATGAACAAATGTCTTACCTGTTGGAAATCATGCCACCCTTGGAAGAGCACTGAGAAATTCTTGAGTATCCTTTCATCATTGTGAATGTTCACTTTGTTTAAAACAACAATTTGAAAAATTTATTTGTTTAAACAATGACATTTTATCAATTAAAACATGCAAAGCATTTGTTGATTTGAAACAAATAAGAGTGCAAATAATTGGATAAAAGCTCAAATTTATTTGATGGAATGGTAGCCTGCAAATGGCAAGACTCCATAGATCTGTACAAATTTGAAATCAGTGATATATATTGGAAGAGGGCTACATTGAACATAATGATCCTTTCTCTACCAATTTGAATCTCGATGTATTCGAAGCTTCAGTCGACGACGAATCGAGAATCTCTGATGAAAGACAGCTGCGGAACAGAAAGTCTTGTCAGGATGCAGTTACTTGCCATATCCCTAATTTTTTTGCCTAGATTGCCCCAGGGTGAGGTACTCAATCTAGCGGGATGCAAATATTCTTTTTTTCAAGTCTCTAACTTTTCCCTGGATCACCCTTTCGGGTTCTCCACCGAGACGCTCATTTTTGCCTAAGCCGCCCTTTCGGGTTTTCAACTTAGCGAGCTATTATGTTTTTCTTTTATATACTTCTTTTTTTTAGGCAAAGTATTTCTTGACTGCATCTGAATTCACAGGACGAGTGAAATCCTCCCCATCCATTGTTGTAAGCATCAAAGCTCCGCCTGAAAAGGCTCTCTTAACAACATATGGACCTTCATAGTTTGGAGTCCACTTGCCCCTGGAATCGGGCGCGAAAGACAAGACTTTCTTGAGCACGAGGTCACCTTCTCGGAACACACGAGGCTTGAACTTCTTATCGAATGCTTTCTTCATTCTCTGCTGATATAACTGACCATGGCACATGGCAGTCAATCGCTTCTCTTCAATCAAATTCAGTTGGTCATAACGACTCTGAATCCATTCAGCATCAGTTAACTTGGCTTCCATCAAGACTCTCATTGATGGGATCTCCACCTCTACTGGGAGAACAGCCTCTATGCTGTAAACAAGAGAGAAAGGGGTTGCCCCTGTTGAAGTGCGGACAGATGTACGATAACCATGCAAAGCAAATGGCAGCATCTCATGCCAATCTTTGTACGTAACTGTCATCTTCTAGATAATCTTCTTGATATTCTTGTTAGCAGCTTCAACAGCCCCATTCATTTTAGGTCTGTAAGGAGAGGAATTATGGTGTGCAATCTTGAATTCAGCGCACAACTTATCCATCATCTTGTTATTCAGATTAGATCCATTATCAGTAATGATCTTATCTGGCACACCATAACGGCAAATCAGCTGATTCTTGATAAACTTCACGACCACCTGCCTGGTCACATTCGCATACGAAGCGACTTCAACCCATTTGGTGAAGTAGTCAATTGCTACGAGAATAAACCTGTGTCCGTTAGACGCTTTCGGTTCAATCATGCCGATCATGTCGATTCCCCACATAGAGAAAGGCCATGGTGATGAAATCACATTCAGAAGTGTCGGAGGAATATGAATCTTATTCGCGTAAATCTGACACTTGTGGCATTTCTTCACATATTTGCAGCAGTCAGACTCCATTGTCAACCAATAGTAGCCTGCTCTCAACATCTTTCTAGCCATGGCATGTCCATTGGAATGAGTACCAAATGAACCCTCATGGACCTCAGTCATCAACAGGTTTGCTTCGTGTCTATCCACGCATCTGAGCAAAACCATGTCAAAATTTCTCTTATACAGCACTTCACCACTGAGGTAGAAACTACCTGACAACCTTCTCAGAGTTTTCCTATCTTTCACAGATGCCCCAGGCGGGTAGACCTGGTTCTTGAGGAAATTCTTGATATCAAAATACCAAGGCTTGTCATCATTCACTTCTTCGACTACAAACACGTGAGCTGGTCTATCCAAGCGCATCACGGTGATATTGGGAACTTCATTCCAATACTTGACTACAATCATGGAAGCAAGCGTAGCAAGAGCATCTGCCATCCGATTATCCTCTCGAGGAATATGGTGAAAGTCAACTTCAGTAAAGAACGTTGAAATCCTCCTCGCATAATCTCTATACGGAATGAGACCAGGCTGATTCGTCTCCCATTCACCCTTGATCTGATTAACAACTAGGGCCGAATCACCATACACATCAAGATGTTTGATTCTCAAATCAATACATTCTTCCAGTCCCATAATACAGGCTTCGTACTCGGCCATATTATTCGTGCATTTGAAAGTTAGCCTTGCTGTAAACGGAATATGCGTGCCATGAGGAGTAATGATTACCGCCCCAATTCCATTTCCATACTGATTCACAGTGCCATCGAATACCATCGTCCATCTAGAACCAGGTTCTGGACCTTCATCAAGTGTAGGCTCATCACAATCTTTCATTTTCAAATACAGAATCTCCTCATCTGGGAAGTCGTACTGAACAGACTGATGATCTTCAATCGGCTGGTGCGCTAAATGGTCAGCCAAGATACTACCTTTGATAGCTTTCTGAGCTCGATACTCGATATCATACTCAGACAACAACATCTGCCAACGGGCAATCCTCCCAGTTAAAGCAGGCTTCTCGAAAATATACTTAATTGGATCCATTCTGGATATCAACCAAGTGGTATGATTTATCATGTACTGGCGCAAACGCTTAGCAGCCCAAGCCAAAGCACAACACGTCTTCTCAAGCATAGAGTATCGAGACTCACAATCAGTAAACTTCTTACTGGGGTAGTAGATAGCAGATTCTTTCTTTCCTGATTCATCTTGTTGACCGAGTACACAACCCATCGAGTCTTCAAGAATGGTCAAATACATAATCAAAGGTCTTCCTTCTACAGGCAGAGACAAGATCGGAGGTTCAGACAGATATTCTTTGATACTGTCGAAAGCTTTCTGGAAGTCCTCGGTCCAATCATGAAATTGATCTTTCCGGAGGAGCTTGAATATCGGCGCACATGTGGCAGTCATGTGGGATATAAATCTGGAAATATAGTTCAAGCGGCCAAGAAACCCTCGGACTTGCTTCTAAGTTTTGGGTGCAGGCATCTCTTGTATTGCTTTGACCTTTGCAGGATCAACCTCAATACCTCTCTCGCTGACAACAAAACCCAACAACTTGCCAGAACGGACTCCAAATGTACATTTGTTCGGATTCAGGCGGAGTCTGAACTTCCTCAAACGCTGAAAAAGCTTCAAGAAATGTTCAACATGTTCAACTTCCGTTCGGGACTTAGCCTGGGAGAGATTCAAATCAATGTTGAGGAAGTGTAAGGGACATGGTTTTGATGAGCTTACTCAAATCCATATCTTTGTGAATGGTCTCCAATCAACCCATAAGACACTTCTGGACGCCACCGCGGGTGGTTCGCTCATATCAAAAACTGCGGAAGAAGCTAAAGTCATTATTGAACGGATGGCCCGCAATGATCATCAAGGTCAACATGATCGTAGCCCTTCACAACGTAAGCCCGGAGTTTTAGAGTTGAATACCAATGATGCCATCCTTGCACAGAATAAGCTACTATCTCAGCAAGTGGAGCTTCTTACTCAACAAATGGCCAAGCTTCCACAGCAAATAAAAGAGATTCAAGGGTTTCAAGTTCAGCATCAAGTAGCATGTTGTGAGTTGTGTCAAGGGGATCATCCTACTGGTTTTTGTCCTCCACCTCAAGAAGAAGTCAGTTATGTGAACAACCAAAACCAGAGATATCAAAGACAACAGCCTAACAATCAAGGCTATCAACCAAGAAACAACCAAGGTTACCAACCGTCAAGATTCAACAACCAGAATTATCAACAACAAAGCCCTTACCAACAACCAAACTCTCAAGGTCAGCAGTCGCAAGGAGGAAATTCCAAGCTAGAAGATACTCTTCAACAATTCATGCAAGCTTCTATGGAAAATCAGAAGAGTAACGAGGCGGCAATTAAAAATTTGGAAAATCAAGTAGGCCAACTCGCGAAGCAGCTGTCGGAACAAAATGCAGGGCCTTCTTTTTCTGCTAACACTCAACCAAATCCAAAGGAGCATTGCAAAGCAGTTGTCACAAGGAGCGGTAAAGCGTTGGTAAGTGAAAAAGGTGAAGAAATTGTAGAAGAGAACACCACTGATGGGATTCTGGAAGAAACAGATATAGTTGGTGAGAGGAAAAATGATTCTGGAAATGCTCAGTTCGCGCCGCGAACCACCTTCGCGCCGCGAAAAGAGCAGGTTTTGCCCACTGCTGTGCAGACTGATTGTGAGGAACAAAAAGATGCTGAATCAAAGAAAAAGAAGAAATCTGAGAGGGAGTGAATGTCATCCCAACTCAACATCTACCCTACCCACATGCTCCATCAAGGAAAGACAATGCTAGGCACTATGCACGATTCATGGACATCTTCAAGCAACTCCAAATCAACATTCCATTTGCTGATGCATTAGAACAAATGCCACGGTATGCTAAATTTATGAAAGACATTCTTACCAAGAAAAGGCGACATGTGGAAGATGAGACCATCATTCTTGATGCACGGTGTAGCGCAATCATCCAGAAGACTTTACCTCGGAAGGAGTCCGACCCGGGCCGGGTTGTTCTACCGGTAACCATTGGAAGCACATACGTTGGGAACGGTTTGATAGATTTGGGCTCTAGTATAAATTTAATTCCTCTTTCTATTGTCAAACGATTGGGAAATGTGGAGATTAAATCAACAAGAATGACCTTACAACTAGCAGACAAGTCTACAACCTCACCATACGGAATTGCCCAAGACATGCTCGTAAAAGTGGACAAATTTTTGTTTCCGGTGGATTTTGTAATAGTAGAGATGGATGAGGACCGCGATGTACCCTTAATCCTTGGAAGACCTTTTATGAAGACCGCTCGGATGATGATCGACATAGATGATGGGCTTATGAAGGTTAGAGTGCAAGATGAAGAGGTGACTTTTAACCTTTTCGAAGCAATGAAACATCCAACTGACAAGCATGATTCTTTTCGAATTGATGCAAGTGAAGAGGAAGTAGTGGAGGTCGTGAATCAAATCCATATTTCTAATCCTTTGGAAAGATCCCTTATCGGAGCATACAATGTGTTAACTGACAATGAGGAACGAGAGATCGAAGCGATGTTGCACGAGCTAGAATCTTGTGGTGAGCTGGCCTATCAAGAGGAATTAGTGGAAGATTTGGATGCAAAGAAGGAAACTGAAGAGCAAAAGTTAGAATTGAAAATGCTTCCGGCACATTTGAAGTATGTGTTTCTTGGAGATGAGTGTACCAAACCAGTGATTATAAGCAACACATTGTCCACGCAAGAGGAAGATAAGTTGATTCAAGTATTGAAAAAGAACCAAGGTGCGATAGGGTGGGTTTTATCCGATTTGAAGGGTATTAGTCCAGCATATTGCATGCACAAGATAATGATGGAGGAAAATTTCAAACCGGTTGCGCAACCTCAAAGGCGTTTGAATCCATCAATGAAAGAGGTGGTTCGGAAAGAAGTTGTCAAACTTTTAGAAGCCGGAATGATTTATCCCATATCTGATAGTGCTTGGGTGAGTCCGGTACAAGTGGTCCCCAAGAAAGGCGGAATGACGGTGATCAAAAACGATAAAAATGAGTTGATTCCGACGAGAACAGTGACAGGGTGGAGGATGTGCATCGACTATAGAAGGTTGAACCAAGCCACAAGGAAAGATCATTTCCCACTACCTTTCATGGACCAAATGTTGGAGCGGCTCGCCGGCAAAAATTTCTACTGTTTCTTGGACGGATATTCGGGGTATAATCAAATTTCAGTAAATCCGGCAGACCATGAGAAAACAGCTTTTACGTGTCCTTTTGGCATCTTTGCTTACCGAAGAATGCCTTTTGGATTATGTAACGCACCGGCCACATTTCAACGGTGTATGCAAGCTATCTTTTCAGACTTGATAGAAGAATGCATTGAGGTGTTCATGGACGATTTTTCTGTTTATGGATCATCTTTTGAAATGTGCTTAAAGCACCTTGATGTAGTTCTGGAGAGATGCGTGGAGACCAACCTCGTGCTCAACTGGGAAAAATGCAATTTTATGGTCACTGAGGGTATAGTACTTGGTCACAAGATTTCTTCTGAAGGGCTAGAGGTGGACAAGGCCAAGGTGGAGGTTATTGAAAAGCTGCCACCTCCAACTAACATCAAGGGAATAAGAAGCTTTCTAGGACATGCCGGGTTCTACCGGAGATTCATACAAGACTTCTCAAAGATCGCAAAGCCATTGAGTAATTTACTCAACAAAGGTACGCCTTTTCTTTTTGATGAGTCATGTCTTAAAGCCTTCTTAGATTTGAAACAAAAGTTGATCACCGCACCAATAATCGTAGCACCAAACTGGAACCTTGATTTTGAACTCATGTGTGATGCTAGCGATTATGCAGTGGGTGCGGTGTTAGGACAAAGAAGCGATAAAGTTTTCCATGCCATCCACTATGCTAGTAAGGTGTTGAATGACGCCCAAGTTAATTACGCAACAACTGAAAAAGAATGGCTAGCCATAGTATATGCATTGGAAAAATTTAGAGCTTATTTGATTGGTTCAAGAGTTGTAATCTACACTGACCATTCTGCAATAAAATATCTGCTTACCAAGCCGGATTCAAAACAAAGGCTTATTCGTTGGATCCTTTTATTACAAGAGTTTGATCTAGAGATTAGGGATAAAAAAGGTTCCGAGAACTTGGTAGCAGATCATTTGTCTCGATTGGTCAATGTAGAAATTACAAACAAAGAAGAAGAGGTGAGAGAAGAATTTCCAGATGAAAAACTCTATGCGATTCAAGTGAGGCCTTGGTTTGCTGATTTTGCTAACTACAAAGCAACTGGTTTAACACCGGAAGACCTCACTTGCAATCAAAGAAGGAAATTCTTAGCTGATGCAAAATATTATGTCTGGGATGACCCTTACCTTTTTAAAGTAGGGGCAGACAATATTTTGAGAAGGTGTGTAACAATGGAGGAATCAAGAGACATTCTGTGGCACTGTCACAACTCTCCGTATGGAGGTCACTATAGTGGTTTGAGAACAACCACTAAAGTACTCCAATCGGGTTTTTATTGGCCATCTTTATTCAAAGATGCGCACGAACATGCGAAGAGTTGTGATGCATGCCAACGGAGTGGTGGAATAGGAAAACGGGATGAAATGCCTCTAACCAACATGCTAGAAGTAGAAGTTTTTGATTGTTGGGGTATTGATTTCGTTGGCCCATTCCCCTCTTCTTTCTCTAATGAGTACATCTTAGTAGCTGTTGATTATGTTTCGAAGTGGGTGGAAGCAAGTGCCTCACCCAAGGCCGATGCCAAAACTGTGATCAAATTTTTAAAGAAAAACATATTCTCACGTTTTGGTGTGCCTCGAGTGTTGGTGAGTGATGGAGGCTCACACTTCTGCAATACACCCTTAGAAAAAGTTCTGCAACATTATGGTGTAAAGCATAAGGTGACCACTCCTTACCACCCACAAGCGAACGGTCAAACTGAGGTTTCAAACCGGGAAATCAAACGGATACTTGAGAAAACAGTTTCGAACTCAAGAAAGGATTGGTCCTTAAAACTAGATGAGGCTTTGTGGGCATATCGCACTGCTTATAAAGCACCTATTGGGCTGACTCCGTTTCAACTGGTGTATGGGAAGACTTGTCATCTTCCAGTTGAAATGGAGCATAGAGCATTATGGGCTCTTAAGTTTTTGAACTTCGACTCCACTCTAGCTGGAGAGAGAAGGAAAGGTCAACTCCATGAGTTAGAGGAACTAAGGAACGATGCTTACCATTCTAATAAGCTGTACAAGGAGAAGACAAAAGCATACCATGATGGGAAGGTCCGCCACAAAGAGTTTCATGTTGGCCAGATGGTATTGCTTTTTAACTCAAGGTTGAAGTTATTTCCGGGTAAATTGAAGTCTAAATGGTCAGGACCATTTGTTGTCAAAGAAGTACGGAATTATGGTGCCATTGTGATAGAGGACCCAAAGTCGCAAGAAAGCTGGACTGTCAATGGTCAAAGACTGAAGGTCTATCATAGCGGTGACATAAATCGTGATGTGTGTGTCCTGTCCTTATCTGGATCAAGCTAATTGAGGTACCGTCGAGCTCTTAACGACGTTAAACAAAGCGCTGGTTGGGAGGCAACCCAACGTTGTTAGTGTGCATTTTAAATTTCTCTGTTTTGTGATTTTTAGCTCTGTAAAAGTTTTAAAAATTTTTGAAGTTCTGTTTTTTGCAGTTCGCGCCGCGACCTCCTGTTCGCGCCGCGAACTGAATGAATAATTTTATGTGGGTTCTGTTTTTGCAGTTCGCGCCGCGACCCCTGTTCGCGCCGCGACCTGAATGAAAAATTTTTAATTGGTTCTGTTTTATGCAGTTCGCGCCGCGACCCCCCTTTCGCGCCGCGAACTTTGCGTGACAGAACTCATTTAAATGCTGTTTAGGTCATTTCTGTGTCATTTCAAACTTTCCTCTTTTCAAATCATTTTGCCGCGCTTTCGTCCAAAGCTCAAAATCCCACAATTTCTCAAAATCTTTCGGGTTCCACTCTTCAAATCTTCTTCTTTTAGCAAGTGACGAGATTCAAAAGGTATGTAATCTTCATTTTCTCTTTTCCAATCCCTTTTTGGGTTTTTCAGGTTAGGGTTGGTTAGAGATCGAATTTCTCTGTGAATACTGTTTGGAATCGCTATGCATGTGTGAATTAGAATAGGATTAGGTTAGGGTTGAGTATTTTGGCTGGTTGGATGTGTTGAATCCCTCAATGGTGGAACCCTAGGAAGCTTTGGGGATTTCCTGAAATCGCAGGGTTCGCGCCGCGAACCACCCTTCGCGCCGCGAACTATGAATTCCAGCAGCCATTTTCTTTTTTTTTGATTGTTGACTAATGCTGTCATATGTGTTTTGTGGTTGTGCTGGTTTTGATTGCAGATGTCTAAGAGAACTAAGACCACGGCACCTCCTCAGGCCCGTGCTATCCGAAGGTTCATCAGTGAGGAACACGAAGCACGCTTTGAAAGCCTTGTCAAGAGAACCATTTTACCTGAACGGTTTATCCGGCTGGCTCCAACTGGGGTGTATCACAGAGTGGTTGAGGCTTTTAAGCAAAGGAAATAGATGAAGTTATGCGAGCCGGAAGCCGCTATCAACTACGACCTTGTCAGAGAATTCTATGCGAATGCGATGCATCGTGAGGAAGGTACAACCTTCATTTACCAGTCCAGGGTAAGGGGAAAGATTGTTTCATTTGGAAGGGATGACATTAATTCCTATCTAGGCCACCCCTTAACTCTTGGAGAGGGCGAGAGCTGTGAGTACATTGTCATGGAGGTAGCCAACAGGTGGAATCTGGAAGAAGTCAATGCCACCTTATGTCTCCGTGGAAAATCTTTTGAAGTCAATGACCAAGGGCATCCGAAATTGTGGAAGAGAGAAAATTTCAATTTGGATGCTAGGGCTTTTTTGGTGCTACTGTTAACCAATATCAGACCAAGAAGCCACACCACCACAATTCCTATGGATGTCGGTTGTCTTTTGTACTGCATCATGATTGGGAAGACGGTGGATGTCGCAGCCCTCATTTCATGCGAGTTGAGAAAGATTGTGTTAAGCGGAACAAATTTCGGGGGAAAAGCTGGTGTGCTAGCTTATCCAGGACTTATTATGGGACTGTGCCGTAAGGCAAATGTCCACATCCCTGAGGAAGTGCACTTCTCGATCACCAGTGTGATCAGTGACGCGTATTTGAACAGGTTTCTGCAGAACCCGAATGAGAAGACTGATGCATCTGGTACTTCTTCCTCTCGAGCCCGAGCCAGATCCCGATCTCAACCTCAACCTCAGAGTACCCCAGGTTTTGATCAGATGGCTTTTGCCAACTACTGCTGTGAGAACTTTGAGGCCTCCAGGAGGTCTCAATCCTTTCTTTTCGATGCCATGCAGCAGCAGTTCCAGAACACGTTTCTGGCACCAGAGGCCCGAACTTTTCCATCGCAAGCTGACTATGCAGCTTATGCTAATTGGCCTGTGGGCAGGCCAAATTTTTTGGGGGGTGCAGGAGGTAGTGCTGACCCAAATGAGGAGATGGAAGATGTTCTCGGAGGTGTAGGTGGTGATGAAGAGGAGGAGGATTGAATTTGTGGAGTTTTGAGAGTATTGTTTGTTTGATTTTCTGTTTACTAATTCTGTTTTTGTTTTGGGAATTTTGTAATGTACTTTTTGGTGGCTCTAGTTCACCGTGACTTTATCTTAGCACTTTAATTTTTCTTTAGTATTTTTATAATTGCATGAGTACTTTTTTTGAAATTTAAGTGTGTTTTTAATCAAATTGGTTTACCAACAGTTATATTTAATTGTTCTTACGCTTAAGTCAAGCCTAAAGCAACCAAGAATTGTCGCAAAGAAAGAAGCATAGGATACTTCGAGTGGTGATGATAAGAATTAGTGTCGGCATTTCAAGGTACACTTTATCGCTTCCTAGACTTAGCATGAGTAGGTTGATGTTGTGTGCAAATTCCATTTCATAAATTCATTGAAGTATATGTCAGTTTTGAATCAAAATAGGACTTAACCATTTGTGAGGAAGCTTTCCATTGTGCACTAAAAAAAAAGCGGGAAACCGAGCATTATTTTGACTCATTCTTATCATGCTAAATCATGCATCAATCTAATATTGTGTGAAATTTTTGAATATGATAGAGGCATTTTTTTATGAGAAAAACCACTTGACCAAAACGCTTAAATCAACGAACCTTGTGAGGAGTAATCCTTAGTTAACCCCCTTTGAGCTAATTAGGATTCATTTGATTGATCATTGTAAAATCAATTGAAAATTGTGGAATAAATGAATCCTAATTTCTTTCGTATCAGTTGAAACCTCAAACCGAGTTGTTTGCAAAAATTTTGCCTTTTGCTTATGTTTAAGTAGGGAGCATTATTGAATAAATCTGGTTGTGGAATCTAAAGTTGGGGAGAGTAAAGTGAAGAGTTGATTAGAAACTTGGAAAAGTGAGTTTCTATGGAAGGGTAAGAATATGAAAAGAAACAAGAAAAAGAAATCACCCTTGTAACCATAGAGCAAAAAAAAAAAAAAAAAAAAAAAAAAAATTGCTCATGGTTGTGTGGATTTGAAAAGAAAAGATAGGGACCAAGGAAAAGGAAGTTGTGTAGAGTTAAATCTTTGGGAATGCTCCCTTAGGATAGGCAACCTTGTTGAATTCTCTTAATTATATCCTTTCTTGTAACCTAAGCCACATTACAACCTTTGAAAGACCTCTTGATTCTCATTTTTCACATGATTTGGTATTTGTTGTGATAGCCGCATGATTCGATTTGTTGTTGATTTAACTGCTTGGATGAGTGAAAGTAACCCTTCATGTTATTCATCAATATTGATGTGTGCGTAAGTTTGATTCAATTTTGACATGTATGACTTTGAAATCCTTGGAATGATTTTTGCACTTTACCATTTCCCTTATTTATGTTTTGTCTAGAGTTGAGATAAGTGAATTGAGAAAACGCCAAACGCTTTTGAACCATTTGAATATCCTCGATGAACTCTTGTTTAAATCTTTTGTGTCATACTTTGGTTGTAAGGGTGGACACTTTTGTTTAGGGACAAACAAAATGCTAAGTTGGGGAGAGTTGTTAGGGACCAATTAGTACTACTTTTTATACCATTTTATTGGTCCCTTTTACCAAGTTTTGATGTAATTACACACTTTTATCTTCATTAATTTGTATAAATGCAATTAGGTTTAATTTATTTTGTTTCGAATAGTTATTTCACATTTTTTGTTAGTTGTGTAGAATTATGGATAAGCAAGACCTTGGTTTCAACATGGCATTTTGGAGGAAGCTTGCCAAACAAGGAAGCTGGGAAAGCAACAGTTCGCGCCGCGAACTCCCTTCGCGCCGCGAAGGCTGCGAATCCAGCAAGCTGACCAAGGGTCAAATGTGCTGCTGTGCAGAAAAAGTAATTGCCATTTTGATGTCTGCCTGGGAAGTGCTTTTCTGCTGCTGATGACAATGTCCAATTAGGGAAATGTCAACCTTTTTGGTGGAGACAAAATAGTTTAACCTAGGGTATTGAGACATTATTCCATTGATTCACACATTGTGCTGTAGAGCTTTTGTAATAGAAAAAAACCAGAGTTTTTCTTCTAAATCCTTCTGCTTTGTAACAATGGTGATGAGGAGCTAAACTCCTTTTGTCAAGATTGGAGGTAGTAGCTATTCTCATCTATCTATGTATTCACTTTGATTCATATATGAGATAGAGATTGTTGATGTGTTGATTACTGTTTTTGCTTTAAGTTGAAAACCAGATTTGAGTAGTTGTCGAGAGAGATTACTCGAGTTTAGACATAAAACAGATTTCAAGTAGTGAATAAGTTGTAGAGATAGATTTATTCATTACTATTCTTTGATATTGAACATTAAAGGTTGCTATATTGATAGTTAGGTGGAGAGATCGTCTAAGGATCAATATAGTAACTATCACGATTTCATTTAGACATAAATGACTTTGAGAGGATATTTGAACATCATCAATAATCTTGAGTCTAATTATTTATCATAGGGAATCATAGATATTTGAAATAGTGAACTCCAATCTTGCCAAACTTTTATATTTGTCTAAAACCACTTAATAGTTTTTGTTAACATTTATTAACAAGATATTTTTCCAAACAAAACAACCCTGTTACTTTCTAAACTTATAACATTTGAATTATAGAACGGCGGTAATATTACCCAATCTCTGTGGATACGATACAAAAATATTTGCCAAAGATATACTCTTTCAACAACCTCTATCTCCTTGTGCATCATATCATGAAACAAGGTAGTCATAGCACGTTGATACGTGGCTCCGGCGTTCTTCAAACCGAAGGGCATCACTCGATAACAGAATGTTCCCCAAGGTGTGATGAATGTTGTCTTCTCCATATCTTCGGGTGCCATCTTGATTTGATTATATCTGGAAAATTCGTCCATAAAGGAAAAGACTTTGAATTTAGCTGTATTGTCTACCAACATATCAATGTGTGGTAGAGGAAAATCATCTTTCGGACTAGCCTTATTCAAATCTCTGTAATCAACACACATACGGACTTTTCCGTCCTTCTTAGGCACAGGCACAATGTTGGCCACCCATTGAGGATATGTGGAAGTCACCAGAAACCCCGCATCAATTTGCTTCTGAACTTCCTCTTTGATCTTCACTGCCATATCTGGATGAGTTCTTCTGAGCTTCTGCTTCACAGGCACGCACTCAGGCTTCAAAGGCAGGAAATGTTGCACAATATCTGTATCTAGACCTGGCATGTCTTCATACGACCAAGCAAAGATATCTGAATATTCTCGTAGCAAACTGATCAACCCCTTCTTGACAGACTCTTCAAGAAGTGCCCCAATCTTCACCATACGAACACAATCTTCAGACCCCAAGTTAACTGTTTCCAGATCTTCGAGATGCGGCTGAATGACCTTCTTCTCGTGATCAAGGAGACGGGTAATCTCGTCAGGAATCCCTTCAACATCATCTTCCTCTGCCTCAAATACAGGGAATTCAAAATTGGGAGATGGCGTTGGATCATTATGTTCAATGGGTTTTAGAATCAACCTGCATAATGATTTTGGATAATAAAACTATAATTTAAACAAACAAATCATTATGCAGATGAAAAAGATTGCTTTTATTCTTGTTTTTAGGGTTTTTTGTGATCACTGATTTCATGCAAAAGCAAAAAGTGAAAACAAATGGAAAAACAAATGTTTAACAATGCATTAATTGAATGAAATATCATTGTATAAATGCTGCCAACAATGTCATCACTTCTCCTTTTGGCATGGGAGAAGGGTTTTGAACAAAGTGAACAAATTACGCTGACTTATGAATGACCGTAGGAACATCCACAGCGACCCAATTATGGCAGACACCACCAGGGATGACAAAGTTGCTCAGGTCCTCTACATCCTCTTCCAAAATAGCAACAGCTTCCTCAGCTTGATCAACATGGATGAAACCTCCACTCTTGAACAGCCCTTGCTCGTTGAATGCCCCAGAAGAATAGCCAATGCCAGACCGGGATTTATTGTCTTCAAGCTCAATCATCTTCCCTAAACCAGCAACTGCACCACATTCAATGGCCAGTTTCGCATCACGATAGGAAGCAAATGAAGGAGACTTCTTCTCAATTGGCTCCGCTATAGACAAAGCTTGGAAAGGAGTTCCAACTTCATCCTCAGCATCAATATATGAGAAAGAAGACAGGTGGCTAACCAGGAGAGCCTTTTCTCCCCCTACCACAACCAGTTTCTTGTTCTTGACAAATTTCAGCTTCTGGTGTAGGGTGGATGTCACGGCGCCAGCCTCGTGAATCCATGGTCTACCAAGGAGACAATTATAAGATGGGTGGATATCCATAACCTGGAAGGTAACTTGGAAATCACTTGGTCCAATCTTGATTGGGAGATCAACTTCCCCAATCACGGTCTTACACGACCCATCGAAAGCTTTCACAACAACACCACTCTGCCTCATGGGAGGCCCTTGATATGACAATCTCGAAAGAGTGGTCTTTGGCAATACATTCAAAGATGACCCAGTGTCCACCAGCACATTGGACATGGCGTCAGTCTTGCAGTTCATGGAAATATGTAAAGCCATGTTGTGGTCTCTTCCCTCCTCAGGGAGATCAGCGTCACAGAAACTCAAAGTGTTGCAAGCAGTGATGTTTGCAACTATACTGTTAAACTGCTCAATCGTGACATCATGATCAACATAAGCCAGGTCCAATACTTTCTGCAGAGCCTCCCTATGGGGTTCTGAATTCAGAAGCAAAGATAGCACGGAGATCTTGGACGGCGTTTGTAGAAGCTGGTCTACAACGTTGTACTCACTCTTCTTGATGAGCCTCAACATCTCATCACATTCTTCATTCACAATGCCACTCGGGCCAACAGAAGAAACAGGAGTCTTTTGTACAGAGGAGGGTTTGGCAACAGGTGCCGGATTCGGAACATTCACTGTAGTCCCAACCGGACGCACAGCGGAATCAGAAGCAACAGCTCTAGCCTGAGGCTTAGGTGCTGAAAACACGCGACCACTCCGGGTCAATCCACTCACATCAGCAATATTAACAACGGAAGTCGAAGGCAACGACACTTCTTTTCCATCTTCCACAGCAACGGGATTGTATCGGAAGGGAATAGCTTTATCTGAAGAATAAGGCACAGGGCCTGCAGGCTTGATGACCAAAGAAGGAGAAACCTTTGGCTTGCTACCATCATAACGGATGACAACAGGCTCAGGAAGCTTGAACACAGGAGAAATCACATTCACCTCTGGTTCATCTTCATCAACATTTCTGTTCTACAGAATCTCAATGGTACCCTCATCCAACAGCTCTTGAAGCTCTCGGCGCACTTGGCGACAACCCAATCTATTGACAGAACAGATACGGCATCTGTCATGGTCGTGCTCCATATGACTGTACTGACACAGCAGACGATGCAACTCGACCAATGACTGTCGAATATGGCTCACATATTTGACTTTATACTTGCCAGGGAAACTCTGGACCATGTTCACTGATTTCCCATGCTCGGGCAATGGGTTCTTCGTAACATTCGGGCCTGAGTCCTCAAAGCTCAGAATGCTGCATCGCCTAAGGTCTTGAACCTTAGTCTTCAATGGATAGCAGTTCTCAATATTGTGACCCGGAGCACCGGAGTGATAAACACAACGTTGATCGGGCTTGTACCACCACTGCGGGTTAGCAGGCACAACCGGAGGCTCTCTGGGAGTAACCAGTTTCTGCTCTATTAAAGAGGGATATAACTCAGCATATGACATAGGAATAGGATCGAAACTGATCCTTTTCCTATCATAATTCAGATTGGCCTGATTACTGGTACTGCCACGAGGCTGGTAAGCCTGTTGTTGTGGACGATGTTGCTGCTGATACTGAGGTTGTTGCTGATGCTGATTGTTGTCTCTGAAGACAGGTGCTATATGAGCCACCTGATGCTGATTGCTGGCATGACGCACAGGCTTCCTCTTGGCAGAGGGTCTTCTAGGTTTAGCATGGGATTGCACAGCATGTGCCTCCCCATCTTTCTTCTTAAACGCCCCATATCGTTTAGAAGAGCTCTCATCCTTAGACAACCGTCCTTCACGGACTCCTTCCTCCAAACGCATCCCCATGTTCACCATCTCGGTGAAATCAGAGGGAGCACTCGCAACCATCCGCTCATAATAAAATGAACTAAGAGTCTTCAGAAAGATCTTAGTCATCTCCTTCTCTTCCAGCGGAGGAGTAATCTGAGTTGCTAACTCTCGCCACCTCTGGGCGTACTCCTTGAATGTCTCTTTATCCTTCTGAGACATGGCCCTGAGTTGATCACGGTCAGGCGCCATATCAACATTATACTTGTACTGCTTGACGAAGGCTTCGCCAAGATCGTTGAAGGATCGGATGTTTGCACTATCAAGGCTCATATACCAACGAAGAGCTGCACCAGACAAACTATCCTGAAAATAATGAATTAGCAGCTGATCATTATCAGTTTGAGTCGACATTTTTCTGGCGTACATGACCAGGTGAGCGAGAGGGCAGGTGTTCCCCTTATACTTCTCAAAGTCAGGGACTTTGAATTTGACCGGAATCTTCACACCGGGAACTAGGCAGAGTTCAGCAGCAGACTTACCAAACAAATCTTTCCCTCGGAGGGTCTTCAATTCCTTACGGAGCTCGAGGAATTGGTCATTCATAGCTTCCATCTTTTCATTAACATCTGGGCCCTCAGACGGCTCAGAATGATAGATGGTGTCGTCTACCCTGGGAACGGTATGCACGACAGGAGGAGAAACAGCAAGGACCGGGCTAGATGCCGGCATGGAAGAAAAGGTAGGAGCTGGAATATCTGGCATGAAACCAGGAGGCATACCCCACGGAAACCCGGCTGGCATGGCATTCGGCACGAAATGGGCACTGGCAGCTGGCACAGTTGAAGACACAACCTCTGATATCACAGTCCTCTGGGGAGGAGTTGCAGGAGGTGGAGAAGGTTGATTCTGAGCAGCCAATAATTGCTCCATCAGAGCACCCAATCTGGCGACCTCTTCCTTCAGCTCTCTGTTCTCTTGTTCTAGTTGATCCATCACTCTTGCAGAATTGGCTCTGGTATAATACCGGTGAGTCAACTTGTCTTCAAAATAAATGAAGAGCACAGAGTTAGGCCACAGACAAGAAGACCAGAACAACACCTGCTTATGCAAAATGATGCATGCAATGCTTGTGCATATGCTTTGTTTTTTTATTTCAAGGAACTTTTAGGGTTCTATTTGCAATTTTTGAAATATTAAACATTTAATCGCATATAGAAAATATCTCATCAAATATATTCGAGACAAAGAAGTACAACATTGTTGGCTATGTTGGTGTAAGCCCTAGAGGCCAATACTTTTGGTGCTTGTATCGAATTATTTATTAATAATAAAAGGCTTTTTCTTTATTACGTTTGTTTAATAAAGTCCCTAGAATAGCTAGTCTGTTTAATGTATCAAGTATGACTTAATCATGAGATCACATTAAACATAAGGACACTATTTTTAAAGTATCCGTAGTCGAGCTTTATTGTGAAGTGGGATGACATTAAACCATTAAGACTATTATGTATATAGACTGATGATCACATCTCATGGATCATGGATAAGGAGTTATCAAGTCTCAAACATAGGTATGAATATTAGGAGTAATATTTATACCGGATTGACCCGCTATGAGAATACTATATAGAAAGTTATGCAAAGTGTCATAAGTTATTCTCATGGTGATAATGGTGTATACCACTCTTCGACCTGAAACCACTATGGACCCTAGATGTAGAGTCGAGTACTTTATTGCTGATCCAACGTTGTCCGTAACTAGATAACCATAAAGACAGTTGATGGGTACTCCACGAAGCATGCTGAGGGACATGAGTGAACTAGATGGAATTTGCCCATCCTGCGTAACAGGATAAATGTCTATGGGCCCAATATTGAACTGAACAAGGATGACACGGTCTATGCCTTGTGTTCAATATAGACATAAGGGCAAAAAGGTAATTATACACATAATTATTATCACAGATGGTTTTGTCAGATCACATGACATTTTCGTATCTTGGGTAGCAGTGATGTGTTTCTAGATACCGCTCACTATTTATTATGTTAAATGCGTGATTTAATATAATTGCCAACGTCACGAAAACCTACAGGGTCACACACAAAGGACGGATTGATGAGAGATAGAGTAACTAAGGAATACCGTAAGGTACGGTGCCCTTAAGTGAATTATAGAACATCGTAAAGTACGGTGTACTTGAGTAGAATACGAAATATGGTAAGGTACCATGGGCTTAAGTGATTTTGGGCATATTATAAGATATGGGCAAAAATACACTTAAGTGGGCTTTTTAGCTTGGAGCCCACACAAGTGGTTCTATAAATAGGACCCTTGTGCAGAAGCATAAAATTGCGGTTGCATTATTTTCGTTTTCTCTCACTCTCTCTCTCTCACTCAAAGCCTTCATTCGTACCAGCTAGCACTGAGATCGAAGGAACCCGTTCGTGTGGACTGAGTAGAGACGTTGTCATCGTTCAACGTTCGTGATCGCTTCGTGGATCTGCATCAAAGGTTTTGATCGTCACAAGAGATCTGCACCAAAGGTTTCAATCGTCATAAGAGGTAAATATTCTATCACTGATCATGACCATTCGTAAGGATCTCTAAAGGAGAAAATTTTAATTTCCGCTGCGTTTTGGACCGCAATTCTCCTTCAGGCTATTACAAGGGAAAAGGAAAATAAACATCCTATGGATCCCTAGAAGCTCGAGATGCCGGAAGACGAGATACACAAAGCTTCTTGATCTCTCTCTCATATGTCGCTTCCATATCCGCTTTCTCCTTAGCAAGTCGATCATACTTCCTCTTCCAGAACTTGGAAGACTGAGGAAGCAAAGAAGTCCAGGTATCATTCGGATCATCTACCACCTGATGCTCGAGGAACTCGATCAGGGCATCCTTATCCTTGATTTGCTGAAGCAACTCTTCTCTTTCACGGATCCAGGCACGTGAAAGGTCCTCTTCTCTCAACTCCTCTATGCCTTGGTTAGGGAGGGTTGAAGGCCCAGCCACAACCAACGGTGTAGGTCTCGGATAATCATATGGCATAAGATACTCAGAAGCTCTCTGTCTGACCCAAGAAGTATACGGCTCCAAAGCAATGCAGTTCTTCGGACCCAACTTATTTCTACCCTTCTTGTGAATCTTGCGCCAAGTGCGGACCATCCTGGCTTTCAAGCCTTGGGGATCTTTACCCTCCTGAAAGAACACACCTTCTAACAGAATGTTATGAGGTTTATCCTTTAGGGGGAACCCAAGATGACGACGTGCTAAGATATGATTGTAGTTGATCCCACCACATGTACCAAGAAGAGGCACATTAGGGAATTCACCACAATAATCAATGACCTGAACCGTATCATACACGCGATCATACCAAGAGATATCGTCATTAGTGAGAGACATGAGTCTCGTGGACCACCGTAGACATCCCTTGTTCTCCTTGAAAGCAACCGTCTGCGGTAAGTGAGAAATAAACCACTTATACAACAGAGGCAAACAGCACACAATAACTCCACCACCCTTTGCATTCCTCAGATGCAAAGAGAAATAGGCATCACCCAACAGAGTAGTGTAAGACCCCAATTTTGGGCCCTAAGATCCCTCATGGCCCATATCATATCATATCATAGCCTCAAGGATCATTGCATGCCCTAGCTTCCCTCCTAGTGGGTGGTTTGCCTTGTGAGTGTGGTTCTTGATCACCAAGCATGTTTTGCATTTGTATATCTTTGCTTTTCATATGTTTACTAACCAAAAAGTACAAAAATATTGTCATCTAACCATGTTACTTGCAGCTGAAGCAATCATCAGCCAATTAGGTCAAAATCAGTCAAAGTCAGGCATTGTAGTGGATGGTGGCCATTCTTGCAGAATTTGGGCACCATGATCAATAATCAAGAGTTCATACATGTTGTGATATCATTTGGGATCAATATCTCAAGGAATTAGGGTTTGGAATTCATCAGAAGGTGCTTCAGTCAAGCAAAACCCTAGAAAGTCAAACTTGGTCAACTGTCCATTTAATCAGGGATTTGATGGTGGGATTTGGTCTGAGAGGTCTCATTCATGCCTATATAAGCTTCATATATCATGTCAAGCATCCACAGTGAAGAAAATAAAGTCAGACAAGAAATTTCCAGAAATAGAAAGTTGACCTGTAATTCAAATTTGCCAAAAATGGAAACTTCTTGATCTTAATCTTGCATCATGATACAAGCTTCAAATGAATTTTTGCCCAACATGAAAGTTGAAAATCTTGTTCTCCCATTTTCAAAAAGTCCAAGAACACTCAATTCCCATGTATGGTTTGCATGTTATGATCAATTCATTTTCAAAAATTTGTGAACTTCAAAAGGCCATATCTCTCAAACCATTTGGCCAAATTTGATGGGGTTTTTTCCTACAAGTCATATTTGATCCCCTCTTTCCAAAAAGGTCATCATCATTCACCAAAACTTCACCATTCAAAATGGCATTTTTTCACTATCATGTTTAAAATTCAAGTGTGGTACAAATTTGAGTTTTTGATTTAACCACTTTTAAACACTTTGGCCAATTGGAACTTGTTTGAAATGTTATTTGAAACTTGCCCAAGGCCCAAACTCGGACAGAACTTACACCTCCATGTGCATTTGGTTGAAACTTAGCAAATTGGCAAATGGCTTCATTTGAGATAATCATGCTTAACCCTTGCTTAGCCATTGCTAAAACAGATGTATATAAACACTTTTTCTGCACAATTAAACCCTAGCAGCCATCATTTGAACACAGAATTTTTCATTTTCTCTCAAATCACCATTTTCTCATTTTGCAATTTCTGGCCAAAACTTCCAAAGAGACCACGAGCAAGCTTGGTTGATTCACCATCTAAACAGTATTGAGAGCCCATTTCAACCACTTTTCACCATCTGTAAGGAGCTTTTGCCCGACTGTTGTTCCCACACATCATCCATGGCAGAACTCGATTTAAGCATCTTCAAGGGTTGCTGAGCCAAGATTCTTCCTCCATCCATCTTGTAGAAGCATAAAGAACACCTGTTTCAAGCCAAAGCATTCAAAGCAACACTGTTTCACTCTTTTCTTCAAATACAAGTAAGTTTTCGACCCTCTTTATTTCCAAAATCATGAGGTGCTTAGGATAGATCTCTCTTTGCTGATTCTAATGAGCTATGGATTGCATGAAATGGTTGAGTATTCACTGATTTACATGGATTTAAAGTTTACTACATGAACATGTTCTTGCTCGATTTGCTTTGATTGAGATGAGTTAATGAAATCTATGGCTGGATTATGTATGTACAATGCTTGCTGGTTCCAATGATATGCTTAATTGCTATTTCTGGGCATGTTGTTTTTTTTCGATTGAATGAAAGTGATGATGAACACTGTTTGCTATGAACCCTAATTTTCCAGAATTCCCACGTGCCCTGCATGATGTCACTGTTGTATTCCCATACTGGCCAATCACGTTATTTTGTTCTGCTCCCTTAAGCGCACCGTTTCACTTAAATTTCCCAATAATTACCAATCTGCCACTCGGTCCTATTATTTTAATTAATTCTTTTTTTTAATGCAATGTTTATTTCATTTTGGTTACACATCTTACAAAAATCATAACATCTTCATTTCAAATCCAAATTTCATGAGAATTTTTGCATTATGCCCTGCTTGATGTCTAGTATTTTATCATGATTTTTGCTGATTTTTTGGATGAGTGAATTTTAAATGGTATTAGGGTTTCTCACATGTGTCCAATTTTTGTACATCTTGCCAAATCATTTGTGAAATTGTGATGCATTATCCATTTGATCTGATATTTTTTGTGCACAAACTAGACTCATTCATGTTTCCTTTTATGTAGAGTTTGTAAATTTATCTTATCTGGTCATTGAGTTATGAATTTTTGAATTAGGGTGTGACAATTTGTGTCACACCATTGATGTGCAACTTCATGATTTTTGATTGTATGCTTCTTGACCTCCAATTGATGTGAATTTTTGGATGAACCTACTCTTGTATGTATAGTATACATGTGAATTTTCTTGGAATTATTTGTGGCATTTTCCAATTGTTTGAGATTTTATACCCTGTTTGACCAAAATGTTGACTTCTTGTGCTACTTGTTGCCATTTCCTTTGTGAAATTCTCATACTCTATTGGATGATCATGAAATTTTACATGTGATAACTAGACATCCTAAGCTTTGTCATGGTGTTGATCCCATTCATTTATCATTTGTCATCACTGACTTATGAATTTTTGAAGTTGATACATGTTTGGTTGACTTCTTTGAGCATGCTTAAACTTGCTTTGATTTTCTGATTTTCATTGACTATCTTCCCATGATCCAAATGAGCTGAAATTTTATATGCATGTCATGTTATTGGTTGTGATTGACCATGAATTATTTGATGATTTTTGGAATTGATTATGATTGGTTTTGAGCTAAGTCTTGCTGTTGACTCCTATGAGCTTTCATTTGCCATGCTTTGACTTCTTCTGCTTATGAAATGATGATGATGAATGATATGAATGTGGGACCAATTGAGTTTGCTTCTTAAATGTTTGAACTTGATTTTGGTTGACTATCCCTTGCTGTTTTGACTTTCTCATCTCATTTTGACCCTAGGCTTGTCCTAGTGGTCTCACTGCTTATGTTTGAGCTCATTGTTTCAGGTTAAGCAACAATTGCCTCAAAGAAATTTATACAACTTGGTTGAGCTTGATTTGTTTATCATGAGCTAACCTCTTTGTTTTGTAGGTGGCTTGACTCATATGACTTGAGTCTTGTGCTTTGCACATTTGCCTATCTGTTGACTGTTAATTCTATTTTCCTTTTGCTTTGACTCTTGAAATGTGTACTGATTCTGTTTGACTATTTCAGGTACCATTAGTTGCTTAGTTCTTTGAACTTGCTTTGCTTTGCTATTTAGCAATTTGCATTTGAGGTATAATCCCTTTTCTTCATGTAGTCTGGAAGACCTGGCCTGTTATTTGGCCAGGCAACTGTCTGAAGTCCTCCTTAAGAGGCAATGCTTGTGTGTGTTTATATTTGTCCCAAGCAGGAAAAGTCCTTCAAGAAAGGCAATTGGTAGAATCCAAGAGATAAGCAATCTATCTCCTACTATTCTGTGAGTCTTCTCTTTGCTCCCATTACATGGTTGTAGCATTGAGATCCAAGCCCAAGATCTATAGAGTCTTATCTGTGGAGAGAGTTCCTACTTTCTGAACTCCCACACCTTCTGATATTCAAATGCTCTCCCTGACCAGGGATAAGAGCAATGAGGCACACCCCTCATCTCCTTTCATCTGCTTCACCTTAGCCCCTCAATGGCAAGGTTAAGAGCACCTGTGACCCTACTCCAGTTGGCTTCAATGCCTAACCCTCTTGTATGAGCCTCCTTGTTTGGTTATAGTGTGTGCTGATTGATTTCATTGATTGATTGTTTGTTTCATATGCACATGTTTGCTTGTATGCTCTATGCATTTATCATCATTTATCGCTCATCAATGCATGATCATCTCATTTGTCTTTGTGACTTATCATTGCTGTTTACCCATTGAGGACAATTGTAAGACCATCCCTTGGCCATTGCTCCTATGATATGGAAGTGAGTATAAGACCATCACCTTGGCCACTCATCTTATCTTTGCTTGATGCATTTGATTGTATGTGAGGATGCAACTGTAAGTCCCTGCAAGTTGGCATTTGCTTTCCTATGATCACATGTTGTTTTGTTTGTTGTATGTGAGGATACAACTATAAGTCCCTGCAAGTTGGCATTTGTATTCCTAGGACCATACTGTGGAGGTTAGGGTAAGCCCAGACAGATTGGCATCTGACATCCATGTTTTGTTTTTCTTTGTTTATGTGAGGATACAACTGTAAGTCCCTGCAAGTTGGCATTTGTATTCCTAGGATCATATGTTGGATATTGGTATAAGTCCAGACAGATTGGCATCCGGTATCCAAGTTTCATTTTGTTTTAGGAGATTAGTGTAAGACCATTGAGTGGCCTCTGATATCCAGTTCTGTTTTAGGAGATTGGTATAAGCCCAGTGATTGGCATCCGATATCCGCTTTTGTTGACTTTCTTGTTTGTTTGTTATTATCCATTGCTTATTCCAAAGGACACACTTGAGTCATCTTCTATATGATTTCAAGAAGTGAACCTTCTAAGAAGTTTTACAATCCATCTCCATCCATTCATTCTCATTATGTCCTAAACCTTTTCACACTTTGATTTCAAACCTGACATAGATATTGTGCAAACTTCTTCATGTTTTTTCAAACTAAAAACCTGGACCCCAAGTCCTTGACTTTTTTTTCAAACTCATTTTCATAATACTTCTTTGAATTAATCTTAATCATACTTTGACTCTACTTTCATAATCACAATCAATTAACTTCACTCATTCACTTGTTTTGGCTTTGTCCATTGTTAATCTTTTCATGCATTAGCCATAGGTTTCAATTATCATTATGGTTGATGTAAACCTCACCTTATCTTTAGTGAGTCGACAGTAAGACTTCCGTACTGAAAACAGGGTTAACCCCTCTAGTACGTCGAAGCTATCCTCGCATGGTGGATGTTGGTTTTGGTCGAGTGTTCTCCCATTGATAATGAAAAGCCTCAGTGCTATTGTTTAAAACTGAATCCACCAACTTTTGGAAATCTTTTAGCCGAACTACGGCGTTTTGATCCTTACCTTTGATGGGAGGTACGTAGGCAACGGGTTCATCCGTTCAAACCCAATAAAAATTGTATATTCTTTTCTCATCATCCCAATCATGTTTGCACAATGTTTATGTCATAACAAATAACAATTTTATACAACAAGCGTGAAAAGGGCTCCCTAGGAGTACCTAGGACGTAGTGGGTGCCTAACACCTTCCCATTGCGTAATTTACCCCTTACCCAGAATCTCTGATCTTTTTATTAGTTTTCTACGTGTAAAACTTCTTAGGCTTTTGTTCTCTTTTTAGCCAGTCCTTTGGATAAATAAAAGTGCGGTGGCGACTCGAAAATCATTGTATCTCTTGCTTATGATTTAACCGATAGATCATATAGCGACGAATACACCGCTACAGAAAAGTGGCGACTCTGCTGGGGAAATCTCACCAGAATCCTTGGTGGTATTGCCTACTTTTCACAATTGTTGTGCTATATTGTTATCTGTTATATGACATATTTTTGTACAATTTGGGATGACTGTATTGATTGTAATGTGTGAATTGCTTGATATACAATTGCTGTTTGCTTGGGTGATCTGTGAGATGAGTGCTGTACCCGGACTCGAGTGCACTCTAGGATAGGAGAATAGCATAGTCTTGTTGACTGGTGTGGAGTATTCCTTAGCTAGTTGACTTGCAAGCCCATTCACTTGGTGGAGGTCATGTTGAACTAATAATGTCACACAAGTTATTTGTGGTTAGGCATTATTCTTTCAATCATGTTCCGCAGAAGCCAAGGACCATAGTTTACCAAACACATCCTGGCCTATTTTTAGGACCGTAGTGCGGAGGTCGTTCAGATGTCAGTTCTGATACGATTGTTACGCGATACTACACTCATAAGAGTTTCTCTTGAGAATATTCTTGGAATACGAGTATTCGTTCCTCCGATAATATTCGAAAGATGGAACGATGATTATGGGAACCTCTGATAGAACATGTCTGGCAGGTTTAAACCCTAGTACACTCCCTTTGGGTGGTTCTTAACCGAGACTCCATGCTCGTGACTCTCAACAAACCCGTGATTCATGGTTGAGTCGTTCAGACACCGTTAATATCAATGGATCCCGGATCAGGTGTAAAACCTAAAATCCACCAAAGCGGCTGGTTGATATTAAGGGTGTTCGAGCCGGTTCATGTACCGTTAATATCAATGGAACTTGGGTGTCGATAAGGTGAAAACCTAAATCCACCAAAATGGATGATTGATATTAGGGATACATTGAGCTTTCCCATGACCTTTGTTTGGTGTGCTTTGCTTGATCCTTGAGTGTGATTGTTGCATTCATACATTCATGCATTCATCTGCATCCATGTCATCAGAAAAAGAAAATTTTCAAGGAACTTAAAGGGTTTATTTGAAAAATTTTCAGACATGGAAAGACCAAAAAGGCATACAAAGAAGTACAGCTTTAAACAGCCCGATGTAAAAGAGTTAAGGAATCTGACATCATATGTATTAGATCCCTTGGGTTTCAAAGCTCGCTATGGGAAGCTCCTACCTCTGCTGACTACTCAAGTTGACGAAGGCCTGATGAGTACTCTTGCTCAGTTCTATGATCCGTTGCATCACTGCTTCTTATTTCCGGACTTCCAGCTATTGCCGACTTTGGAGGAGTATTCTCACCTTATTGGGATTCCGATTCTGGATCAAGTGCCGTTCAGTGGCTTAGAGGATATTCCATCTGCTCGAGAGATTTCCAGCTTGTTGCACATAGATGAAGATCTGATTAGAGCTAATCTGACTACCAAAGGCGGAATTCAGGGCTTTCCTTCCGAGTTCCTCATTGCCCAAGCTACCTTTTATGGGAAAGCCATGAGTGAGGATGCCTTTGAGGCTCTATTTGTGCTGCTCATCTATGGATTGGTGCTATTTCCCAACTTCGACAAGTTCGTGGACATGAATGCTATTAGGATCTTCGCGGTTCTTAATCCAGTTCCGACTTTGTTGGGCGATACATATGTCTCTTTGCACCTAAGGAATATGAAGAATGGAGGAGTCATTGTCTGCTGTCTACCCCTGCTGTACAAGTGGTTTATTTCGCACTTGCCGCAGACAGTTGCTTTCAAGGAGAACAAGGGATGTCTACGGTGGTCTCAGAGACTCATGTCTCTCACCAATGATGATATCACCTGGTATGATCGCGTGTATGATACCGTTCAGATCATCGACTATTGTGGTGAATTCCCTAATGTGCCTCTTCTTGGCACATGTGGTGGGATCAGCTACAATCCTATTCTTGCACGTCGTCAGCTTGGGTTCCCCCTAAAGGATAAACCCCATAACATTCTGTTAGAAGGTGTATTCTTTCAGGAAGGTAAAGATCCCCAAGGCCTGAAAGCCAGATTTGTCCGTGCTTGGCGCAGTATTCGCAAGAAGGGTAGGAACGAGTTGGGTCCGAAGAACTGCATTGCTTTGGAGCCATACACCTCTTGGGTCAGATAGAGGGCTGCTACCTACCTGATGCTGTATGATCATCCAAGACCTACACCGTTGGATGTGGCTGGGCCTTCAACCCTCCCTACCCAACGTGTAGAGGAGTTGAGAGAAGAAGACCTTTCGCGTGCTTGGATCCGTGAAAGAGAGGAATTGCTGCAGCAGCTGAAGGAGAAGGATGCTATGATTGAATTTCTCGAGCACCGAGTGATTGACGATCCGAACGACACTTGGACTTCTCTGCTTCCTCAGTCATCCAAATTCTGGAAAAGGAAGTATGACCAACTTGCAAAGGAGAAAGCTGATATGGAGGCTGCCTATGAGAGAGAGATCAAGAAGTTGTGCACTTCTCGTCTTCCAGCATCCCGAGCTAATAGGGATCCATAGGATGTCATTTACCTTTTCTCTTTGTAATAATTAAAAAAAAATGCTGTACTTCTTTGTCTCAATATATTGAATGAAATATTTTCCATGAGTAATTAAAATGCTTCAACAATTCAAAATATTGCAAATAATACCCTCAGGGTTCCTTGAAAACAAAGCATTTGCACAAGCATCTCATGCATCATTCTTGCATAAACAGGTACTCCTTTTCTGGTCTTCTGTTCCTAACCTTGTGTTCTTCATTTATTTTGAAGACAAGCTGACTCACCGGTATTATACGCGGGTCAACTCAGCTAGAGTCATGGAGCAATTGGAACAAGAGAACAGAGAACTAAAGGAAGAGGTCGCCAGACTTGGCGCTTTGATGGAGCAACTTCTTGCTGCTCAGAACCAGCCTGCTCAACAGCCAGCAACTCCTGTTCAGAGGACGGTTATTTCAGAAGTAGCTACTTCAACGGTGCCAGTCAGTGCCCATCAGCCTAATGCTATGCCAGCCGGGTTCCCTTGGGGGATGCCTCCGGGTTTTATGCCTGATCTGCCAGCTCCAACATTTGCTCAAATGCCGGCATCTAGCCCGGTCCCTGTTCCCGCTCCTCTTGTCGTGCATACCATGCCTAGGGTAGACGACACCATCTATCACTCTGAGCCATCTGAGAGCTCAGACGTTCATGAGAAGATGGATGCAATGAACGACCAATTCCTTGAGCTGAGAAAGGAATTGAGGACTCTCCGTGGCAAAGATCTCTTCGGTAAGTCTGCAGCCGAACTCTGCCTAGTTCCCGGTGTCAAGATACCGATCAAATTCAAGGTCCCAGACTTTGAAAAGTATAAGGGGAATACCTATCCACTAGCTCACCTGGTCATGTACGCCAGGAAGATGTCAACACAGACAGATAATGATCAACTCCTGATTCATTATTTTCAGGACAGTCTATCCGGTGCCGCGCTTAGATGGTACATGAGCCTGGACAGTGCCAACATCCGATCTTTCAACGACCTTGGCGAAGCTTTCGTCAAGCAATATAAGTACAATGTCGATATGGCGCCTGACCGAGATCAACTCAGGTCCATGTCGCAGAAAGACAAAGAGTCGTTCAAGGAGTACGCCCAGAGATGGCGAGAGCTGGCAGCTCAGATCACTCCACCGCTAGAAGAGAAGGAAATGACCAAGATTTTCCTAAAAACTCTTGGCTCATTTTATTATGAGCGGATGGTAGCAAGCGCTCCCTCTGATTTCACCGAGATGGTGAACATGGGGATGCGTCTCGAAGAAGGTGTCCGTGAAGGACGGTTGGCTAAAGATGATAGCTCTTCCTCTAAACGATATGGGGCGTTTAAGAGGAAAGAAGGGGAAGCACATGCTGTGCAGTCTCAGCCTAAGCATAGAAGACCCTCTGTTCAGAGGAAGCCTGCACATCGTGCCGGACATCAGCACCAGGTGGCTCATATAGCACCTGTATTCAAAGATAATGCTCAACAATATCAGCAACCGCAGTACCAACAACAACAACAACGTCCACAGCAACAGGCTTACCAGCCTCGTGGAAGTACAACCAATCAAGCTAATGTGAATTATGACAGGAAGAAGATCAGCTTCGATCCAATTCCTATGACATATGCAGAGCTTTATCCCTCCTTGTTGGAGAGGAAATTGGTTTCTCCCAGGGATCCTCCTGCCATTCCTGCAAATCCACAATGGTGGTACAAACCAGACCAGCATTGTATCTATCATTCCGGTGCTCCGGGCCACAATGTAGAGAACTGTTTCCCACTGAAGACTAAGGTGCAAGACCTTATGAGAAGTGGAATTCCGAGTTTTGAGGACTCAAGCCCGAACGTCACCAAGAACCCATTGCCTTCGCATGGGAAATCTGTGAATATGATTCAGGAATGCCTTGGGAAGTACAAGGTTAAGTATGTCAGCCATATCAGGCAGTCGTTGGTTGATTTACATAAGATGTTGTGTCAGTACAGCTATTTGGAGCATAACCACGACAAGTGCCGTGTTTGTTCGGCTAATCGCTTGGGTTGCGACCAGGTCCGCCGCGAACTTCAGAAGATGATAAATGAGGGTACCATTGAGATTCTCCAAAACCTCAATGTTGATGAAGTTGAGCCTGAAGTGAATGTCATTTCACCAGTGTTCAAGCTGCCTGAGCCCGTTGTTATTCGCTACAATAGCAACAAGCCGAAGGCTTCCCCTTCTTTGATCATCAAGCCTGCAGGCCCTGTGCCTTATTCATCAGATCGAGCTGTGCCATTCCGGTACAATCCTGTTGCTGTCCAGGATGGGGTCGAAGTGCCTTTGCCTTCAACTTCCGTAACCACTATAGCTGATGTCAGTGGGTTGACCCGAAGTGGTCGTGTGTTTTCTGCGCCTGCCAAAGCTCCTGCTGTTTCTTCTGAATCTGTTGAACGTCCTGTGGGGACTGCTGTTAAAGTTCAGAATCCGGCACTTGATGCCGCCAAACCCTCCTCATCCGTACAGAAGACTCCTATTTCTTCAGTTGGCCCGAGTGGCATTGTTGATGAAGAATCTGATGAGATGCTGAGGCTCATCAGAAAAAGTGAGTACAACATTGTAGACCAGCTTCTACACACGCCCTCCAAGATTTCTATCCTTTCTTTGCTGCTGAATTCAGAGCCCCATAGGGAGTCTCTGCAGAAAGTCTTGGATCTGGCGTACGTTGATCACGACGTCACCCTCGAGCAGTTTGATAGTATTGTTGCAAACATTACCGCTTGCAACACTTTGAGCTTTTGTGACGCTGATCTCCCTGAGGAGGGAAGAGACCACAACATGGCTTTACATATCTCCATGAATTGCAAATCTGATGCAATGTCCAATGTGTTGGTAGACACTGGATCTTCCTTAAATGTATTGCCGAAATCCACACTCTCTCGTCTGTCATATCAAGGTCCTCCTATGAGGCAGAGTGAGGTTGTTGTGAAAGCATTTGATGGGTCGCGCAAGACCGTGATTGGAGAAGTTGATCTCCCAATCAAGATAGGACCAAGTGATTTCCAAGTTACTTTTCAAGTAATGTATATCCACCCATCTTATAGCTGTCTCTTGGGCAGACCATGGATTCACGAGGCTGGCGCCGTGACATCCACCCTACACCAAAAGCTGAAATTTGTCAAGAACAAGAAACTGGTTGTAGTAGGGGGAGAAAAGGCTCTCCTGGTTAGCCATCTGTCTTCTTTCTCGTACATTGATGCAGAGGATGAAGTTGGAACTCCATTCCAAGCTTTATCTATTGATGAACCAATCGAGAAGAAGTCTCCTTCATTCACTTCCTACCGTGATGCTAAGCTGGCCATTGAATGTGGTGCAGTTGCTGGATTAGGGAAAGTGCTTGAACTTGAAGACAATAGATCCCGGGCTGGCATTGGCTATGGTTCTGGGGCATGCAATGAGCAAGGTTTGTTCACAAGTGGAGGATTCATCCATGCTGATCAATCTGAAGAAGAGGAAACTGCTGCTATCATTGAAGAAGATACAGAAGATCTGAATAATTTTGTTATTCCTGGTGGTGTCTGCCACAATTGGGTCGCTGTGGATGTTCCTACAGTTATCCATAGATCAGAGTAAATTGTTCACTTTGTTTAAAACCCTTCTCCCATGCCAAAAGGAGAAGTGATGACATTGTTGGCAAAGCATATATACGATGATGTTTTCATTCAATTTTCGCATTGTTAAACATTTGTTTTTCCTTTGTTTTCACTTTTTGCTTTTCGTTATGAAATCAGTGATCACAAAAAACCATAAAAACAAAAATAAAATCAAACACTTTTCATCTGCATAATGATTTGCTTGATTAAATTCTGAAGTTTTTCCCTAACCAAAATCATTATGCAGGTTGCTCCTAAAACCCATTGAACATAATGATCCAACGCCATCTCCCAATTTTGAATTCCCTGTATTTGAGGCAGAGGAAGATGATGTTGAAGGGATTCCCGATGAGATCACCTGTCTCCTTGAGCACGAAGAGAAGATCATTCAGCCGCATCTCGAAGACTTGGAAACAGTCAACTTGGGGTCTGAGGATTGTGAGCGCCTGGTGAAGATTGGGGCACTTCTTGAAGAGTCTGTCAAGGAAGATTTGATCAGTTTGCTACGAGAATATTCAGATATCTTTGCTTGGTCCTATGAAGACATGCCGGGTTTAGATACAGACATTGTGCAACATTTCCTGCCTTTGAAGCCTGAGTGCGTGCCTGTGAAGCAGAAGCTCAGAAGAACTCATCCAGATATGGCAGTGAAGATCAAAGAGGAAGTTCAGAAGCAAATTGATGCGGGGTTTCTGGTGACTTCTACATATCCTCAATGGGTGGCCAATATTGTGCCTGTTCCTAAGAAGGACGGAAAAGTCCGTATGTGCGTTGATTACAGAGATCTGAACAAAGCTAGTCCCAAAGATGATTTTCCTCTACCACACATTGACATGTTGGTAGACAATACAGCTAAATTCAAAGTCTTTTCCTTTATGGACGGATTTTCCGGATATAATCAAATCAAGATGGCACTAGAGGATATGGAGAAGACAACATTCATCACACCTTGGGGAACATTCTGTTATCAAGTGATGCCCTTCGGTTTGAAGAACGCCGGAGCCACGTATCAACGAGCTATGACTACCTTGTTTCACGATATGATGCACAAGGAGATAGAAGTCTATGTTGATGATATGATTGCTAAGTCCCGAACGGAAGTTGAACATGTTGAGCATTTGTTGAAGCTTTTTCAGCGTCTGAGAAAGTTTAAACTTCGTTTGAATCCGAACAAATGTACATTTGGAGTCCGTTCCGGCAAATTGTTGGGTTTTGTGGTAAGTGAAAGAGGTATTGAGGTTGATCCTGCAAAGGTCAAAGCAATACAAGAGATGCCAGCACCCAAAACTGAGAAGCAAGTTTGAGGTTTTCTTGGCCGCTTGAACTACATTTCCAGATTTATATCCCACATGACTGCCACATGTGCGCCGATATTCAAGCTCCTCCGGAAAGATCAGTCTCATGATTGGACCCAGGATTGCCAGAAAGCTTTCGACAGTATCAAAGATTATCTGTCCGAACCTCCGATTTTGTCTCCGCCTGTGGAAGGAAGACCTCTGATTATGTATTTGACAGTTCTTGAAGACTCGATGGGTTGTGTACTCGGTCAACAAGATGAATCAGGGAAGAAGGAATTTGCTATCTACTACCTCAGTAAGAAGTTTACCGATTGTGAGTCTCGATACTCTACGCTTGAGAAGACGTGTTGTGCTTTGGCTTGGGCTGCTAAGCGTTTGCGCCAGTACATGATAAATCATACAACTTGGTTGATATCCAGAATGGATCCAATTAAGTATATCTTCGAGAAGCCTGCTTTAACTGGGAGGATTGCCCGTTGGCAGATGTTGTTGTCTGAGTATGATATTGAGTATCGAGCTCAGAAAGCTATCAAAGGTAGTATCTTGGCTGACCATCTAGCGCACCAGCCGATTGAAGATCATCAGTCTGTTCAGTTTGACTTCCCTGACGAGGAAATTCTGTATTTGAAGATGAAAGACTGCGATGAGCCTACACTTGATGAAGGTCCAGAACCTGGTTCCAGATGGACGATGGTGTTTGATGGCGCTGTTAATCAATATGGGAATGGAATTGGGGCAGTGATCATTACTCCTCAAGGTTCACACATTCCGTTTACAGCAAGGCTAACTTTCAAATGCACGAATAACATGGCAGAGTATGAAGCCTGTATTATGGGACTTGAAGAATGCATTGATTTGAGAATCAAATATCTTGATGTCTATGGTGATTCGGCCTTGGTTGTCAATCAGATCAAGGGTGAATGGGAGACAAATCAACCAGGTCTCATTCCGTACAGAGATTATGCAAGGAGAATTTCAACTTTCTTCACAGAAGTTGAATTTTATCATATTCCTCGAGAGGATAATCGGATGGCAGATGCTCTTGCTACGCTTGCTTCCATGATAGTAGTCAGGTGGTGGAATGATGTTCCCAATATTACTGTGATGCGCTTGGACAGACCAGCTCACATATTTGCAATCGAAGAAGTAAAAGATGACAAGCCTTGGTATTTTGATATCAAGAATTTCCTCCAGAACCAGGTCTACCCGCCTGGAGCATCTGTGAAAGATAGGAAAACTTTGAGAAGGTTGTCAGGCAGTTTCTACCTCAGTGGTGAAGTGATGTACAAAAGAAATTTTGATATGGTTTTGCTCAGATGCGTGGATAGACACGAAGCAAACCTGTTGATGACTGAGGTCCATGAGGGTTCATTTGGTACTCATTCCAATGGACATGCCATGGCTAAGAAGATGTTGAGAGCAGGCTACTATTGGCTGACAATGGAGTCTGACTGTTGCAAGTATGTCAAGAAATGTCACAAGTGTCAAATTTATGCGGATAAGATTCATATTCCTCCGACACTCCTGAATGTGATTTCATCACCATGGCCTTTCTCTATGTGGGGAATTGACATGATCGGCATGATTGAGCCGAAAGCGTCCAACGGACATCGGTTTATTCTCGTAGCAATTGATTACTTCACCAAATGGGTTGAAGCCGCTTCGTACGCGAACGTAACCAGGCAGGTGGTTGTGAAGTTTATCAAGAACCAGCTGATTTGCCGTTATGGTGTGCCAGAGAGGATCATTACTGATAATGGATCCAATCTGAATAACAAGATGATGGAGGAGTTGTGCGCTGAATTCAAGATTGCACACCATAATTCCTCTCCCTACAGACCTAAGATGAATGGGGCTGTTGAAGCTGCTAACAAGAATATCAAGAGGATTATCCAGAAGATGACTGTCACATACAAAGATTGGCATGAGATGCTGCCATTTGCTTTGCATGGATATCGTACGTCTGTACGCACTTCAACAGGGGCAACCCCTTTCTCTCTTGTTTATGGCATGGAAGTCGTTCTCCCAGTAGAGGTGGAGATCCCATCAATGCGAGTCTTGATGGAAGCCAAGTTGACTGATGCTGAATGGATTCAGAGTCGTTATGACCAGTTGAATTTGATTGAAGAGAAGCGTTTAACTGCCATGTGTCATGGTCAGTTATATCAGCAGAGAATGAAGAAAGCATTTGATAAGAAGGTCAAGCCTCGTGTGTTCCGAGAAGGTGACCTCGTGCTCAAGAAAGTTTTGTCTTTCGCGCCCGATTCCAGGGGCAAGTGGACTCCAAACTACGAGGGTCCATATGTTGTTAAGAGAGCCTTTTCAGGCGGTGCTTTGATGCTTACAACAATGGATGGGGAGGATTTCACTCGTCTTGTGAATTCAGATGCAGTTAAGAGATACTTTGTCTAAAAAAAGAAGTATATGCAAATGAAAAAAGAATGAAAAAAAAACAGAATTGGCTCGCTAAGTTGAAAACCCGAAAGGGCGGCTTAGGCAAAAATGAGCGTCTCGGTGGAGAACCCGCAAGGGTAATCCAGGCAAAAATTAGAGACTTAAAAAAAGAAATATATTTGCATCCCGCTAGATTGAGTACCTCACCCTGGGGCAATCTAGGCAAAAATTAGGGATTTGGCAAGTAACTGCATCCTGACAAGACTTTCCGTTCGCCAGTCGTCATTTCGTCAGAAGATTCTCGATTCGTCATCAACTGAAGCTTCGGATACATCGAGATTCAAATTGGTAGAGAAAGGATCATTATGTTCAATGTAGCCCTCTTCCAATATATATCACTGATTTCAAATTTGAACAAATCTATGGAGTCTTGCCATTTGCAGGCTACCATTCCATCAAATCAATTTGAGCTTTTTATCCAATTATTTGCACTCTTATTTGTTTCAATTCAACAAATGTTTTGCATGTTTTAAATTGATAAAATGTCATTGTTTAAACAAATCAAATTTTTCAAAATATATTGTTTTAAACAAAGTGAACATTCACAATATTGAAAGGATACTCAAGAATATCTCAATGCTCTCCCGAGGGTAGCATGATTTCCAACAGGTAAGACATTTGTTCATATTCCTGGTTTGGTCGTATCTTCTTTCTTCAGATCTTTGTTGAGGCTGTTCCTCGAACAGAGTTGTTGTTGGGGTTGTTCCCCAGTATAGTCGCAAGCAGAGTGTTGTCGAAGACTTCGTTTTCTCCAGCAGCAACCTTCCCTAGCATGGGTGTTTTTCTTGTAGAAGTTTCGGCGGTTGATGGTTTGTCATCTTGGTGCCCCGTCACTTTCTCCAGTGGGACGACATTCCCAGACTTTATTTGTCTCCTCGACACAGTCACGAGTAGAGCTGTCGTTGATATCCCCATCGGAGTCGCGTGCAGAGTTGTTGTCACTCTTCCCAGTGCAGTTGCCAGTGGATTTGTCTGTCTCCTCAGCATGATCGCTTTCTTTTTGAAAGATTTGGTAAGTCAGCGGTTTGATACCCGGTACTTTACCTTTTCCCCGGCGAAGTCGTCTGCGGAATTGTTGCTATCTCTCCATCAGAGTTTTTCTCTTCAGCAGAGCAGGATTTATTTTCCTATTCAGTGGTTGATTGGGTTGATATCCCAATATTGCAACCATCTTTTCCTCAGCTTAGTCTGCAGAATGTTTACTGTGGCAGTTTCGCCTGTTGAATACTCCTTCAATCCCCAGTATGGTCGAATGATGGCTCTAGCCTCCAGTGAACGGATTAATTTCCTGACTGTTTGTGATCCCCAGTAGAGTGGCTTGTATTGCAGAATCTACTTGCTGTGATCAGTTTGCTATGTATATTCTCCTCAAGTGGAGTGGTTCGTTGCAGAATCTACTTGTTTGATCTGTCCTCCCTCAGTGGGTTGTTCCCCTAGAGGGTAGCCGACAGTTTTCCCCAGTAGAGTTGCTTATACAGTTAGATTCTATTTGGATGATATCATTCTCCCTCAGTGGGTTATTCCCCAGCGGAGTTATGTAGAGTTGCTTCTACAGCAGTTCGTGCTTGTGCAACGCACCTTTTTGTTTCTCAGTTGACACTGGGATCCCATGCAGATATCTTTGAGATTCTCTCTTGTTCCCCTAAAGATTTGTCTTGGTGGCTGTCTTTTGCCCGTTGTGACTTTCTGTACCCTGGATTGGGTTGTTTCCTGATGTCTCCGATCCTCTGCTTCTCCAACAGTACCTGCAGATCTTTGCTTTACAGCATGCAGATCTCCGCAGATTGGTTCTCCAGTTGGTTTTTCCCCTGGAAGTATAATACCGGGCGTTTGATTCCTGGACCTGTTTGTGTTAGAATTGTCTGTTTTGTCAGCATTCATCAAACATAAATCACGCATATTCATGCATATTCATAAACATTCAGATATTCATGTTGCATTTCTTGCCATATATCCTTTGTTTGTTATTCCCTGCTTTTGGGTGATATAGATCTCTTTACAGATCTCCCCAAGCAGATGTTGGGTGTTTAAAATCTCTCCATATAGAGTCAGCCCATAAGCAGAAAAAGTTTGTCTTTCCTTCTGCAGTTCCCCACTGAGATATATCCTCGTGGATGACGGTTTCTTCCGTTTCCTCCCAACATATATATTGGGATGGACTTTCCTATTTGAGTTATATCCTCATTAGGACGTGTCTTGATTCAGTCTGTCTTTTCGGATTATTCCCGAATTGGCTATTTGTCAAAAGTCTTGTGCTTCCCAGTGGGTTGTTCCCCAGCGGAATTTTTTCGGGCCTCTACCCTCATACCGGTAGTTATAAGTCCTATTTTTCCTGGCTTCTTGGCAGAATTTGTGGTTATACACCTTTTATTCCCCAGCCAGATTTGTTGGTTTTCTACCCCGTATTTGGTAGATGTAAACCCTAAATTTGTGGTCATCTCCATCTAGTTCTTGATGTTGAGCTTCCTTTGCTCGGATAAGTTGCTCAGATAAGCACTTATATCCCCAGCAAATCTTTTGTGGATAATTGCCGTATGCTAGCAATTTTATCCCCAGTGGGTTCTTTCACCTTTTGTCAATGATTGCGTTCCCCGGATATTTGATGGTCATCATTATATCCCTAGCCTGTTGTTGTGGATAGTTGCTATTTATGCAATTCATCCCTGGATCATTGATTTTCACCAGTGAATCCTCAGCAGATTGCCTTTCATTTACCCTTTCGTTGGTAATGTCTGTTGCTCCTCTTGATTGGTCATCATTATATACCTAGTTTGGTACCCCGATGCCTTTCTTTTCGGTTGATTTATCCTTTATTAACCCAGTAACCGGTTATGGATAATCTTCCATGCGAGTATATTATTCACGGTCTGCCGGTAATGAATAATATATCTCATGCACTCTTCAGTCGAAGCCTTTTGTGTTTCCCTAGTCGAGTAAGATTCGTTATTTCCCTTTGAGGAATCGAATATTCCTTTGTTGTCGGATAATTGCCGGATGCTTGCAATTTATCCCTTTGAGTTGTCTTTCGTTTACCCGGATGCTTGGTATCGATTGTCTCTCTTTTTGGTTAGTCACCTATTATATACTTCGGTATCTCTGGTGTCTTTTCCTTTCGAGTATATTATTCACGGTCTGCCGGTAATGAATAATATATCTCATGCACTCTTCAGTCGAAGCCTTTTGTGTTTCCCTAGTCGAGTAAGATTCGTTATTTCCCTTTGAGGAATCGAATATTCCTTTGTTGTCAGATAATTGCCGGATGCTTGCAATTTATCCCTTTGAGTTGTCTTTCGTTTACCCGGATGCTTGGTATCGATTGTCTCTCTTTTTGGTTAGTCACCTATTATATACCCAATAGCCGGTATCTCTGGTGTCTTTTCCTTTCGAGTATATTATTCACGGTCTGCCGGTAATGAATAATATATCTCATGCACTCTTCAGTCGAAACCTTTTGTGTTTCCCTAGTCGAGTAAGATTCGTTATTTCCCTTTGTGGAATCGAATATTTCTTCGTTGTCGGATAATTTCCGGATGCTTGCAATTTATCCTTTGAGTTGTCTTTCGTTTACCCGGATGCTTGGTATCGATTGTCTCTCTTTTTGGTTAGTCACCTATTATATACTTCGGTATCTCTGGTGTCTTTTCCTTTCGAGTATATTATTCACGGTCTGCCGGTAATGAATAATATGTCTCATACGCTCTTTAGTTGGAATCCTTTGTTGATTTTCCCCAGCTGAGCAAGATTCGTATTCTTTGTAGAATCGAATATCCATCCTTTAACCAGTTTGCGTTCTGGATGATGAGTGTTTTGGCATATATACCAATTCACGTTTTCGGTAGATCACCTATTATATACCCAGTAACCGGTATCTCTGGTGTTTCTTACCATGCGAGTTTATTATCTACGTTCTGACGGTAATAGATAATATATCTCATGCGAGTATTCTTATCCACGGTCTGCCGGTAATGGATATTGTATCTCATGCACTCTTTGGGTTTGTGTCCCCATTTGAGTAAGATTCGTTTTCCCGTTGTGGATTCGAATGTCCATCCTGTAAGTCGATTTGCTTTTTCAAGCCCTCCTTTCGGATGATGAGTGTTTTGGCATACACACCAATTCACGTCTTAGGTCGGTCACCTGTTACATACCTACAACCCGATATCCTTGGTGTTCCTTCCTGTTTTTTTTGTTACCCTTATACCCGGTAACATCTCATTGCTTTGGTGCTTCCTCAGTGAAGTTTTCTGTTGCTTCTCCCCAGGATTCAGCTTGTGTCTCTCCAATGGATTTATTTTCCTTTGGAATTTTTTTTCTTTTCCCCAGTGTGAGTCCTTCACTCCCCAGTGAGGTCTCCAGTCTGATTTTTGTTTTCCCTAATCAGAGTCGTGTCTTGTTCACGCTGTGTCAGTTTTGTCTATCCCCAACTAGAATCTTGTTAAAGTCTCTGTTCCTGGTGAGTATATCACTCCGATGGATCGTCTTTTCTTCTGTGTGAATCATATTCCCCACAGAATTTTGTCTTTTGCATGCATACATTTGCATCATGAGGTCTCTTAGGGACCAAAATTTGTCTCATTACTGTTATTTAAGCCCATTCTACCGCGTCAAGATGAAGATTTCTAAACTTCACTTCTCCGGCTAGAATGACCTTAAATAGGGGCATCTGTAAGACCCTAATTTTGGGCCCTAAGATCCCTCATGGCCCATATCATATCATATCATAGCCTCAAGGATCATTGCATGCCCTAACTTCCCTCCTAGTGGGTGGTTTGCCTTGTGAGTGTGGTTCTTGATCACCAAGCATGTTTTTCATTTGTATATCTTTGCTTTTCATATGTTTACTAACCAAAAAGTACAAAAATATTGTCATCTAACCATGTTACTTGCAGCTGAAGCAATCATCAACCAATTAGGTCAAAATCAGTCAAAGTCAGGCATTGTAGTGGATGGTGGCCATTCTTGCAGAATTTGGGCACCATGATCAATAATCAAGAGTTCATACATGTTGTGATATCATTTGGGATCAATATCTCAAGGAATTAGGGTTTGGAATTCATCAGAAGGTGCTTCAGTCAAGCAAAACCCTAGAAAGTCAAACTTGGTCAACTGTCCATTTAATCAGGGATTTGATGGTGGGATTTGGTCTGAGAGGTCTCATTCATGCCTATATAAGCTTCATATATCATGTCAAGCATCCACAGTGAAGAAAATAAAGTCAGACAAGAAATTTCCAGAAATAGAAAGTTGACCTGTAATTCAAATTTGCCAAAAATGGAAACTTCTTGATCTTAATCTTGCATCATGATACAAGCTTCAAATGAATTTTTGCCCAACATGAAAGTTGAAGATCTTGTTCTCCCATTTTCAAAAAGTCCAAGAACACTCAATTCCCATGTATGGTTTGCAAGTTATGATCAATTCATTTTCAAAAATTTGTGAACTTCAAAAGGCCATATCTCTCAAACCATTTGGCCAAATTTGATGGGGTTTTTTCCTACAAGTCATATTTGATCCCCTCTTTCCAAAAAGGTCATCCTCATTCACCAAAACTTTACCATTCAAAATGGCCTTTTTTCACTATCATGTTTAAAATTCAAGTGTGGTACAAATTTGAGTTTTTGATTTAACCACTTTTAAACACTTTGGCCAATTGGAACTTGTTTGAAATGTTATTTGAAACTTGCCCAAGGCCCAAACTCGGACAGAACTTACACCTCCATGTGCATTTGGTTGAAACTTAGCAAATTGGCAAATGGCTTCATTTGAGATAATCATGCTTAACCCTTGCTTAGCCATTGCTAAAACAGATGTATATAAACACTTTTTCTGCACAATTAAACCCTAGCAGCCATCATTTGAACACAGAATTTTTCATTTTCTCTCAAATCACCATTTTCTCATTTTGCAATTTCTGGCCAAAACTTCCAAAGAGACCACGAGCAAGCTTGGTTGATTCACCATCTAAACAGTATTGAGAGCCCATTTCAACCATTTTTCACCATCTGTAAGGAGCTTTTGCCCGACTGTTGTTCCCACACATCATCCATGGCAGAACTCGATTTAAGCATCTTCAAGGGTTGCTGAGCCAAGATTCTTCCTCCATCCATCTTGTAGAAGCATAAAGAACACCTGTTTCAAGCCAAAGCATTCAAAGCAACACTGTTTCACTCTTTTCTTCAAATACAAGTAAGTTTTCGACCCTCTTTATTTCCAAAATCATGAGGTGCTTAGGATAGATCTCTCTTTGCTGATTCTAATGAGCTATGGATTGCATGAAATGGTTGAGTATTCACTGATTTACATGGATTTAAAGTTTACTACATGAACATGTTCTTGCTCGATTTGCTTTGATTGAGATGAGTTAATGAAATCTATGGCTGGATTATGTATGTACAATGCTTGCTGGTTCCAATGATATGCTTAATTGCTATTTCTGGGCATGTTGTTTTTTTTCGATTGAATGAAAGTGATGATGAACACTGTTTGCTATGAACCCTAATTTTCCAGAATTCCCACGTGCCCTGCATGATGTCACTGTTGTATTCCCATACTGGCCAATCACGTTATTTTGTTCTGCTCCCTTAAGCGCACCGTTTCACTTAAATTTCCCAATAATTACCAATCTGCCACTCGGTCCTATTATTTTAATTAATTCTTTTTTTTAATGCAATGTTTATTTCATTTTGGTTACACATCTTACAAAAATCATAACATCTTCATTTCAAATCCAAATTTCATGAGAATTTTTGCATTATGCCCTGCTTGATGTCTAGTATTTTATCATGATTTTTGCTGATTTTTTGGATGAGTGAATTTTAAATGGTATTAGGGTTTCTCACATGTGTCCAATTTTTGTACATCTTGCCAAATCATTTGTGAAATTGTGATGCATTATCCATTTGATCTGATATTTTTTGTGCACAAACTAGACTCATTCATGTTTCCTTTTATGTAGAGTTTGTAAATTTATCTTATCTGGTCATTGAGTTATGAATTTTTGAATTAGGGTGTGACAATTTGTGTCACACCATTGATGTGCAACTTCATGATTTTTGATTGTATGCTTCTTGACCTCCAATTGATGTGAATTTTGGATGAACCTACTCTTGTATGTATAGTATACATGTGAATTTTCTTGGAATTATTTGTGGCATTTTCCAATTGTTTGAGATTTTATACCCTGTTTGACCAAAATGTTGACTTCTTGTGCTACTTGTTGCCATTTCCTTTGTGAAATTCTCATACTCTATTGGATGATCATGAAATTTTACATGTGATAACTAGACATCCTAAGCTTTGTCATGGTGTTGATCCCATTCATTTATCATTTGTCATCACTGACTTATGAATTTTTGAAGTTGATACATGTTTGGTTGACTTCTTTGAGCATGCTTAAACTTGCTTTGATTTTCTGATTTTCATTGACTATCTTCCCATGATCCAAATGAGCTGAAATTTTATATGCATGTCATGTTATGGATTGTGATTGACCATGAATTATTTGATGATTTTTGGAATTAATTATGATTGGTTTTGAGCTAAGTCTTGCTGTTGACTCCTATGAGCTTTCATTTGCCATGCTTTGACTTCTTCTGCTTATGAAATGATGATGATGAATGATATGAATGTGGGACCAATTGAGTTTGCTTCTTAAATGTTTGAACTTGATTTTGGTTGACTATCCCTTGCTGTTTTGACTTTCTCATCTCATTTTGACCCTAGGCTTGTCCTAGTGGTCTCACTGCTTATGTTTGAGCTCATTGTTTCAGGTTAAGCAACAATTGCCTCAAAGAAATTTATACAACTTGGTTGAGCTTGATTTGTTTATCATGAGCTAACCTCTTTGTTTTGTAGGTGGCTTGACTCATATGACTTGAGTCTTGTGCTTTGCACATTTGCCTATCTGTTGACTGTTAATTCTATTTTCCTTTTGCTTTGACTCTTGAAATGTGTACTGATTCTGTTTGACTATTTCAGGTACCATTAGTTGCTTAGTTCTTTGAACTTGCTTTGCTTTGCTATTTAGCAATTTGCATTTGAGGTATAATCCCTTTTCTTCATGTAGTCTGGAAGACCTGGCCTGTTATTTGGCCAGGCAACTGTCTGAAGTCCTCCTTAAGAGGCAATGCTTGTGTGTGTTTATATTTGTCCCAAGCAGGAAAAGTCCTTCAAGAAAGGCAATTGGTAGAATCCAAGAGATAAGCAATCTATCTCCTACTATTCTGTGAGTCTTCTCTTTGCTCCCATTACATGGTTGTAGCATTGAGATCCAAGCCCAAGATCTATAGAGTCTTATCTGTGGAGAGAGTTCCTACTTTCTGAACTCCCACACCTTCTGATATTCAAATGCTCTCCCTGACCAGGGATAAGAGCAATGAGGCACACCCCTCATCTCCTTTCATCTGCTTCACCTTAGCCCCTCAATGGCAAGGTTAAGAGCACCTGTGACCCTACTCCAGTTGGCTTCAATGCCTAACCCTCTTGTATGAGCCTCCTTGTTTGGTTATAGTGTGTGCTGATTGATTTCATTGATTGATTATTTGTTTCATATGCACATGTTTGCTTGTATGCTCTATGCATTTATCATCATTTATCGCTCATCAATGCATGATCATCTCATTTGTCTTTGTGACTTATCATTGCTGTTTACCCATTGAGGACAATTGTAAGACCATCCCTTGGCCATTGCTCCTATGATATGGAAGTGAGTATAAGACCATCACCTTGGCCACTCATCTTATCTTTGCTTGATGCATTTGATTGTATGTGAGGATGCAACTGTAAGTCCCTGCAAGTTGGCATTTGCTTTCCTATGATCACATGTTGTTTTGTTTGTTGTATGTGAGGATACAACTGTAAGTCCCTGCAAGTTGGCATTTGTATTCCTAGGACCATACTGTGGAGGTTAGGGTAAGCCCAGACAGATTGGCATCTGACATCCATGTTTTGTTTTTCTTTGTTTATGTGAGGATACAACTGTAAGTCCCTGCAAGTTGGCATTTGTATTCCTAGGATCATATGTTGGATATTGGTATAAGTCCAGACAGATTGGCATCCGGTATCCAAGTTTCATTTTGTTTTAGGAGATTAGTGTAAGACCATTGAGTGGCCTCTGATATCCAGTTCTGTTTTAGGAGATTGGTATAAGCCCAGTGATTGGCATCCGATATCCGCTTTTGTTGACTTTCTTGTTTGTTTGTTATTATCCATTGCTTATTCCAAAGGACACACTTGAGTCATCTTCTATATGATTTCAAGAAGTGAACCTTCTAAGAAGTTTTACAATCCATCTCCATCCATTCATTCTCATTATGTCCTAAACCTTTTCACACTTTGATTTCAAACCTGACATAGATATTGTGCAAACTTCTTCATGTTTTTTCAAACTAAAAACCTGGACCCCAAGTCCTTGACTTTTTTTTCAAACTCATTTTCATAATACTTCTTTGAATTAATCTTAATCATACTTTGACTCTACTTTCATAATCACAATCAATTAACTTCACTCATTCACTTGTTTTGGCTTTGTCCATTGTTAATCTTTTCATGCATTAGCCATAGGTTTCAATTATCATTATGGTTGATGTAAACCTCACCTTATCTTTAGTGAGTCGACAGTAAGACTTCCGTACTGAAAACAGGGTTAACCCCTCTAGTACGTCGAAGCTATCCTCGCATGGTGGATGTTGGTTTTGGTCGAGTGTTCTCCCATTGATAATGAAAAGCCTCAGTGCTATTGTTTAAAACTGAATCCACCAACTTTTGGAAATCTTTTAGTCGAACTACGGCGTTTTGATCCTTACCTTTGATGGGAGGTACGTAGGCAACGGGTTCATCCGTTCAAACCCAATAAAAATTGTATATTCTTTTCTCATCATCCCAATCATGTTTGCACAATGTTTATGTCATAACAAATAACAATTTTATACAACAAGCGTGAAAAGGGCTCCCTAGGAGTACCTAGGACGTAGTGGGTGCCTAACACCTTCCCATTGCGTAATTTACCCCTTACCCAGAATCTCTGATCTTTTTATTAGTTTTCTACGTGTAAAACTTCTTAGGCTTTTGTTCGCTTTTTAGCCAGTCCTTTGGATAAATAAAAGTGCGGTGGAGACTCGAAAATCATTGTATCTCTTGCTTATGATTTAACCGATAGATCATATAGCGACGAATACACCGCTACAAGTAGGAACGGGATTAAGAACTGAAAAGATCCTAATGGCATTCACATCCACAAATTTGTCGATGTTGGGGAACAATACCAAACCATAGATGAGCAGCACGAATAAAGCCTCAAAGGCATCCTCACTCATGGCCTTCCCATAAACGGTAGCTTGAGCGATGAGGAAATCAAAAGGAAGACCCTGAATTCCACCTTTGGTAGTCATGTGCGCTTCAATAAGGGATTCATCTATGTGCAACAAGTCTGCAATCTCTCGAGAAGTCGGAATACTCTCCAAGCCACTGAACGGCACCTAATCCAGAATAGAAATACCCACAAGATGAGCATACTCCTCAAGCGTAGGCAACAGCTGAAAGTTCGGAAAAGAGAAGCAGTGATACATAGGATCATAAAACTGCGCCAAAGTACTCATCAACCCTTCATCAACCTGAGTGGTCAACAGAGGCAGAAGCTTCCCATAACGAGCTTTGAAACCCAAGGGATCTAATACATAGGATGTCAGATTCCTTAACTCTTTCACATCGGGCTGTCTAAAGCTGTACTTCTTTGTATGCGTTTTTGGTCTTTCCATGTCTGAAAATTTTGCAAATAAAACCCTTTAAGTTCCTTGAAAATTTTCTCATTTTTCTGATGACATGAATGCAGATGAATGCATGAATGCGTGAATGCAACAATCACACTCAAGGATCAAGCAAAGCACACCAGACAAAGGTCATGGGAAAGCTCATAGTATCCTTAATATCAATCATCCATTTTGGTGGATTATGGTTTTCACCTTATCAACACCCAAGTTCCATTGATATTAACAATACATGAACCGACTCAATCATCCTTAATATCAATCATCCGTTTTGGTGGATTGTGGTTTACACCTTATCAACACCCAGGTTCCATTGATATTAAGGTTGTCTGAACGACTCAACCATGAATCACGGGTTTGCTGAGAGTCACGAGCATGGAGTCTCGGTTAAGAACCGCCCAAAGGGAGTGTACTAGGGTTTAAACCTGCCGAACATGTTCTACCAGAGGTTCCCATAGTCATCATCCCATCTTTTGGATATTATCGGAGGAACGAATACTCTTATTCCAAAAATATTCTCAAGAGAGACTCTTATGAGTGTAGTATCGCGTAACAATCGCATCAGATCTGACATCTGAACGACCTCCGCACTACGTCCTAAAATAGGCCAAGATGGGCTTGGTAAACAAAGGTCCTTGGCTTCTAAGGCACATGATTGAAAGAATAATGCCTAACCACAAATAACTTGTGTGACATTATTAATCCAACATGACCTCCACCAAGTGAATGGACTCACAAGTCAACTTGCTAAGGAATACTCCACACAAGTCGACAAGACTATGCCATTCTCCTATCCTAAGGTGCACTCGAGTTCGGGTATAGAACTCATCTCACAGAGATCACCAAGCAAACAACAATTGTATATCAAGCAATTCAATCATTACAATCAATACAGTTATCCCAAATTGTACAAAAATATGTCACATAACAAATAACAATATCACACAACAAGGGTGAAAAGTAGGCAATACCACCAAGGAATATATCTCCCCAGCAGAGTCGCCACTTTTCTGTAGCGGTGTATTCGTCACTTTATGATTTATTGGTTAAACCAAAAGCAAAGTATACAAAGATAGAGTCTCCATCGCACTTTTATTTATCCAAAGGAACGGCTAAAAAGCGAACAAAAGCCTAAGAAGTTTTACACATAGAAAACCAATGAAAAGATCAGAGATCTGGGTAAGGGGTAAATTACGCAATGGGAAGGTGTTAGGCACCCAAAACGTTCTAGGTACTCCTAGGGAGCCCTTTTCACACTTGTTGTACGAAATGTTATTTGTGTACGAAATATTTATTGTGCAAACATGGATTGAAGGGATGAGAAAAGAATGTACAAGTTATTATTTTTGTGTTTGGATGGATAACCATTGCCTACGTACCTTTACAGGATCAAAACCTCGTAGTTCGGCTAAAAGATTTCCAAAATATGAGTGAATTCATTTTAAACAAAAGCCCTAAGGTCTTTCGTTATCCACGGGAGAAAACTCAACCTTATACAAACAACAAATCCACCATGTGAGAAAAGCTTCAACTTGCTATTGAGGGACCATGCCCTATAATAAGCAAGGAATTCTTACAATTCAATCACTAAGGACAAAAGGTGAGATTTACATCAACCACTAAGATAATTGAGATCTATGGCTAATGTATGAAAACTTATCAAGAATGGACAAAGCCACAAAACAATTGAATGAGTGGAATTAACCAATTAGAGTATTCACAAAAATGGTCAAAGTTGACATTAGATTCAATTCAGAATGAGTATTGTAAAAAATGAAGTTTGAAAATCAAAGGCTTAAGGCCTAGGTTTCTAATTTAAAAAGGAATGAAAATGTTTGCACAAAGTTTTCAAGTTTGAGTTAACATGCAAAGATGGAGGTTTAAAGAAACAAAAGGTGGGAGGGTGAAGGAGTGTAAAACTTCTTAGATGTTCACCTCTTGAGATCATATGTAGATGATTCAAGTGATTCCTTTGGAATAGGCAATGAGCAAATAACAGATAAATAACAAAGATGGATATCGGATGCCAATCAATGGACTTACACCAATCTCACAAAACAAACATGGATACCGGATACCAATCAATGGATTTACACCAATCTCCCAAAGGCAAACAACCAAGGATACCAGATGCCAATTAATGGACTTATACCAATCTCCCAAAACAAAACAACACATGGATATCAGATGCCAATCAATGGACTTATTCCAATCTCCAAGAACAAAACAAAACATGGATATCAGATGCCAATCAATGGACTTATACCAATCTCCAAAGAATGATCATAGGAAACAAATGCCAATAAATGGGCTTACAATTGACTCCTCACATACAACAAGCAAAACAAATGCAATAAGCAAGAGGAAACAAGTTGCCAATAAATGGTCTTACACTCGACTCCAAGGAAATAGGATGCCAATCAATGGTCTTAGTCCCAACTTCTTCCAGATCATAGGAAACAACTGCCAATAAATGGACTTACAATTGACTCCTCAATGGACAAACAAAAGTGTCACAAAGATATGAACAATGATCATGAAATGATGTACAATTAATGATGATAAATGCACAAAGGCACACTCAAACAAATATGCACAGATGAATCAAGTAGGCAATCAATCAAGTCAATTAGCACACACTATATACAATCAATTAGGCTCAAACAAGGTTAGGCTTTACAGCCAACTGGAATGGGGTATTTTGTGCTCTTAACCCTAACATTGAGAGTTAGGGTGAAGCAGAGGAAATGGAGATGAGGGGTGTGCCTCATAGCTCTTATCCCTGGCCTGGGAGAGCTTTAAACAATAGAATGTGTGGGAGTTCAGAAAGTTGGAACTCTTCTTCACAAGTGATTTGACTCTATAAGATCTTGGGTTAGTATTCACAATGCATCAACACATTGTGTGAGCAAAGTGAATGACACACTGAATAGCAGGAGATGGACTACACATCTCTTTTATCTTCCAATTGCCTCATAAGAGGACTTTTCCTGCTTGGCACAAAGATAAACAAACACAAGCATTGCCTCTTAAGGAGGACTTCAGACAGGTGCCTGCCCACATAACAGGACAGGTCTTCCAGACTACATGAAGATTAGAGATTATACCTAAGTGGTTAAGCAACCAAGCAAAAGCAAAGTTCAAATGAACTTAAAGCAACTTATGTACCTGTGGAAACATCAAACAAATCAGTACAAGACTCAGACAACCAAACAAAAGTTAATAAGCAACCAACAACCCCAATGTACAAAATGTGTAAACCAAAAGTTAAACTCAAATGAGTTAACCTCAACCTACAAAACACACAAAGATTATTAATTAAAGGCAAACATTAATGCTCAAATGGCGAAGCATCAACAACTATGGATCTTGGAGGTTCAACCTGAAATCAAAGCTCAAATATGAGAGGCAAACCACTAGGTCAAAGCCTAGGGTCAAAGATGGAGAAAAAATTCAAGACAGAAGCTGAAATTTAACATGAATCAACTTCAAACACATCTTGAAACATTCCAAAAGGTCTCACATCAATATCATTAACCAAAAGCATTTCATGATCAATTGAAGTTCAAGGAAATTTTAAAGCTCAAATGTGACCAACCAGAATGAAAAATCTCAATTAAATCAGAAAGGATTCAAATAATTCCAAGAAAATTCATGCTCATTCACATCATTCATATCATGCATCACACAAAAAATCAGGACAATTGGAGATCATTTGGCATGGCAAACACATCACATAAGTTGAACAAGTAAAGGTGTGACACAAATTGTCACACCAACTTAGCATGATCATAAAACAGAAATGACAATTGATAAAAATACCAAATCAACACCAAAATGTCAAGCAACATGTCTAGTTTCATCATGCAAATTTTCAGAATCATTGGATCAAAGACCAGCATTTCACAAATGTATAAGCATGGCAAGGTCAAATAAGCATACATGTTCAAACATTCTAGCACCAAAAATTATCCAGCCAAGCACAACTTGTAAAATCATGACGATAAAAAACTAGAGAAACCAAGGATCATAATGCAAAAAACCTGGTAATTTTTGGATTAATTTTCAATTTGATATGATTTTTTTAAAGATTGAGAACAAAATGAAATAACATGTGACATTTAAAATGGATTAATATGAAATAATTAATTTGAATTTGAAATAATTGGCGCCAGCAAGTGAAACGCGGTCGTTTCACTAATGCGGTGGCAGCCAATGGCACGGTCAAGGCAAGCGGACCAATCAGAGACCAGCATGGCCAAACGCATGCACCAATCACACGCATGCCCTAGCAAACACATTCAGCAACGGATTTTCGTGGCAATTGAAATCAAAACCGTTGCCAAAGCTGAACATCATCTTCTTCATCGCGCGCATATGAACAGTAACAAATCATCAAGAACACCAAGAACAAATGTTCCAGAAATTAAAATTAAAGACATCATTGTGTAGTTCCTTCAACATAGATCAAGGATTCATGCATAGCTAAGCTTAAATCAAAGTGACAAGATCAAATCGAAGCAATCATCATTCACGCATGGAACTTTAAATCGACCTAACTCACTCAATAGTGCATGGAATTTCATGATTCAAAGCTCCGAGTGACCAGCAAAACAAGATCTACAACAATATCATGATAAATTTGAGAAATAAGAGATTCGAATGGTGACCTCTTGAAGAGCAGCAACTGGAATTCGTGTGATTCGAAGCTTGCAATGGCTCAAAGTTCCTCTATGAAGCTTGTATGGATGATTGATGGAGAGATTGAAGTTCAAATGCACTTGAATCCAACGAATTTTGGGTTTGCCATGGATGCTTCCAAGCTTCAATTATGAACAAAACAGGCACGGTTTCTCTTGAATTCTCATTCAAACTTGCTCAAGAATGCTTCAGGAATATGAATTGATCAAGAGAAATGGATCTTGTTTGAAGAATTTTGAAGAAATTTTGAGATAAAATTTTTGGAAATTTGAGATCTAGATCTGAAAAAATGAATTGTTCCTCTGAAAACAGTTAGGGTTTTCAATATATATGCCATGCTAAACCTGTTTTAATCATGCTTAAGCCAATGCTAATTGTAATTAACCAAAAATGAGGTGTATGTGCAAATTGGCTTTTTCACCTTATGCATGGAGTGCATGCATGAACAGTGCACGAAATTCCTTTCAATTTCACTTAAAATTCAATTTTGGAGCCAATGGTGATGATAAAATGTTATAACAATGCACCAAATTTAAATTTCATGTTTTCCCTCCAAAAATCAATGAATTAGCAAGTGCTCATGTGATGATAATTTGTGAAATGTAATGCATGGTTTGGAAACTAGAGGTCAAAAGGAGAAAAATGCAAAAAGAGCCACCCATTTTGGAGCTTTGGTTGAGAAGTTATGCTCATTTGAATCTTCAAGTACACTTTGCCATGTTTTGATCATATCTCCTTAACCACACATGAGAAATTGATGATCTTGGACTTTTTGGAAATGGGAGAGAAAGATCTACAACTTTCATGTTCAATAAAATTTCATTTGAAGCCTTATTGATGATGTAATTTGAAGTTGAAGTAAGGCTAAAACCTTTCCATTTTTGGCAAATTCAAATTATAGGTCACTTTCTATTTTTGGAAAGTTTTGACCTTACTTTAAATTCTTCAATGTTGATGTTTGAAATGTCAAATGAGACTTGTTTGAACATGAATAAAGTATTTCTAATCACTTCCCACCTCCAAATCCACAGTTGACTTGGCAGTTGACTTTCTAGGTCTTCAGTTGACCTGACCATGTTCTGATGAAATTCAAGCCTCTACCACTTGGGATTTTGCTTCAAAATAACATCATAGCTCATATGAACTCTTGATAATGGTTTTGGTGTCCAAATTCTCAAGAATGGCCACCATCTATTGCTCAATGACTGCCTTTGACTGCCTTGACCTGTGGTTGCTTCATCTGCAAGACAAAGGTTAGATGACATATTTTTGTACTTTTTGTTAGTGGTAAAAAGAAAAGCAATGACATACAAATGCAAAACATGCTTGGTGATCAAGACTCACTCTCAGAAAGATAACCCACCCATAGGGAAGGAAGCAAGGTGCACAATGATCCTTGAGGCAATGAAATGATATGATATGATGCCATGAGGGATTTTAGGGACAAAATTGGGGTCTTACAACACACTATTCGAGGGCTTTTTAGGTTGTAATGGGGCTTAGGTGCAAGGTGGGAAAAACTAACAAAAATGGAAAAACTAGTGGTTCAAGCTCAGAGTCTGTGTTGTTATCCTCATCACTGTGTTCAATCGTTCAATCAAGAGGTTTTTCTTTTGGACACCGTTCTTGTTAGGATTTACTGGCTCTTATTTTTCTCTCCTTTTTTTTATGCGCTCTTTTGAGCATGCTTTTTGCCAACCTCAATATTTCTAGATAAGTGTTTTATTATACTTCTCACAATTTTTCATTTCTTTTTTTTTCTTTTGAAGTTTCATACTTCTCTATTTTTTTCAACTGCACTTATCTAGTTCTCATCGGTGTCCCTAAAAATTAAGAAACCCCAAACTTAGGATTTCCCACAGATCTGGAGTCAACAACACTTATCCAAGCAAGGTAAGGTAGTGTTTGGGCTTACGATTATTTACAGCGGTTTAAAAACAAACAAAAGGAGATATGGCTCGAACTAGATAAACGAAGGGTAATAATGACGGGGTGGCTGGAAAAGCTCGGGGTTAAAACAAAAAAAATGCCTCAGTATGTACATGTGTGTTATGAAATTCCAATATCTATTACGCAAACTCAGAGTGACAGAGACATACCTGAAAAGCTCTCATGATGATAAGTGTTTGGCTTTTTGTAATTCTCACCATGTTTGGTATAGCATACAGGTTTCCCATATACCTCTCAGTGTGATGTAGCTTCGTCTTCGCATTGGGTATAGAGTGTTCCCGTGTAGTCCAATGACAGAAAATCGCGTCCGATTATTCAGATCAATAGCACCAACTTTCGGGGGGTTCTAGAAGAGCAAGTAGAGGGGTATGTCTTTCATCCAATCGCTCCAAGCCTCATCATTCATCCGACACGAATATCCTCTATCTGTAACACACAAAATACCAAACAACTAATTACTTAAACAAAAATAATAAAATGATGAAAATACTAAGAATAAGTAATAACCCCCACCCCCCACACACACACTTGAACCAAACATTGTCCGCAATGTTTAATCCAAGATATGGGGGACTCACACAGCCTCACTACGGTGGAGGAAATTGTAACATCAACTATTGCATCATTGCATGTATCTCATCCATAACAGTCCCTTGACGAGCCTGCTCTATACCCTGGCATGTTTGCTCCGCTCGGAGATCGTCGATCTCCTTCTACATCCACGACCATTGGTCTGGTATCACATATGACGACCCGACACCTATATGCATGGTGTCCTCATGCGGAGGGACAAATTGCTCCTGCTCCTGTACCTCTTTCTCTTGTTGGTCAACTGCAACAAATGGGTTAGCATTATGCTCGTCCATATCGTCTTGGGCGACACTCTCATATAGCCAATTGGCAGTGTTGGCAATGCTTATTCTTGCAGGGTCAGGAAGAGCCATGATAAACTGACTAGAACTCATCAAAGCATAATAATCAGAGATTTGGGCTATCATACCTTGTTGAACCAACGGGTTCATGTCCAGTTTATGCTTACCTGACAGTGGTGTCTCATTTAGTGCAGCAGGGTCATAACCAGAATGGTGGGCAATCTGTGTGATTATGCCCCCGATGGAATTTCCTCCTTGAGCTGCTCTGCCTATTCTACCGAGGTAGTCTGCTACAATTTTTGCAACGCTCACAGCAACTCGGTTTGCCATCGCAAACAAAAAGAAAAGCTCCCTCTGGGTAGCCAAACCTATACTATCACCCTACCGAAGAGCGTGAAAGCCAGTACCTTCTAAGCATACCTGAAACAGGGGTTCTGAATGATTGATGCTTTAGTCTCCTTTGCCATATAATCGGATCTAGTCGTGATGGCCAACCAGAAAGTCTTAGCATCAAAGCTATTTGGTACGGCTCTGGGGCCATACAGGGGTAAGCGGAGAATCTCACCCAGCTGCTCAACTGTCAACTCGTGGTCAACATTATATAACCTGAAATGCATTGTCCCTCCATAGTACATCATTGTACCTGTCCATCCTTTCTTCAGCATGAACTCAATGGTGCTCAAAAACTCCAAAGTAATGTGCTCATATGTAGGCGCTTCACAATGCATAAATTCAAGCATGCTTAGGACATGAAACATCCTATCCAATTCCTCATACAGGCCCAATTGAGCTAAAGTGTCAGAGCATAAATACCTCATTGGTGTTATCTTACGCTTGACGTGAGATGAGTAACTCCTTTCGTGCTCCGGGTTATCGAAAATTATGTCCTACGAATTTGGATGACGGATGGTCCTTTTCCGAGGCCTTTATGGCTCAGCCTCTGCTTGATTCCCCTTAGCAATTCGCTTAGACGGCATGATTGGTTCTTGTAAAATTTTATGAACGAAAAATAAAGTATGGAATAAGGAGAAAAGATTATCGTGTACTTGTAGAGGACGGAGAGTGGAGCAACTTTTGTGAAGTGAGTTGGCGATTTGGACGACGTATGGCGGCAAAGGAGTGAACTTTTGTTGGTGAGGTTATGGAGAAAAATGGAAAGAGAATGGAGGAAGAAGAAAGGTTTAGTGAAAATGGGAGAGATAATATGTAAAAATCAGATTAAAAGGATTAAATGAGATTTAAAAGGATTTTATGTGAGAAAATTCCTTACCTTGAATTAATTTTAATGATAGCAAATTGTGTGATCATCATCCAAATGTTAGTTGTGCATTGCATTACATGATACATGTGTGTTTTATTATGTTTTTCATCCCACTATATTGTTGCATAACTGTACATATAAACCTACATTGATACTTCTCTTTAAATAACAATTAAAATGCATTTTATGTCAGTAAGCATCGATACATAAAGCCTCTGCATCGATACATACAGCATGTGATAAATCACAAAACCTTTCTGTTCAGTATGCATCGATGCATACAAGTCATGCATCAATACATGGAAGACAAAATACTATATGCATCGATACACACGATCCCTGCATCGATACATGACTAATTGAGATAGCCTGTGTATCAATGCATACGCACCAGGCATCGATACATACTAGTGTAATAAGCCCTTGCATCGATACACACGACTCTTGCATCGATACATGAATAATAAATTTCATCAAAATTTACATTACTTACAGTATGCATCGATACACACTGTTATGCATCAATACATAAAGCTGTTTTGTGGTATAACAGCAACTGTTTTGCAGCATATAAAAGACAGGTTACAACAGCAGTGCAAAAACACGAATTCATTGAGGGAAAACAATTGAACACAGATCAAAAAGCAGTGTTGTAGCAATTGTTTTGAGAGCACATAGAAACCTGAAAGAGACTTCATCTTCTTCATCTTCTCAATCACTTTTCTTCAAGAACATTTACACATAACAATTCTTGTTCTTTGGATTAAAGAAGCATCGAGATAACGTTCAGTGGTACGATCAAGGATCTAGCTGTGGTTTGCAGTGGAACGATCGAGGATCTAGCTGAGTCGAAGATTGAAGGGGGTTTCTAGGAAAAACCTACTGGTTTGTCCTTCAAGAACTGGAGTGTTCTTGAGGGTTTGGGAGTCACATTTGCAGAACATATTCATCCGCAGCGTTGCGTTTGGAGATCGGGGGATTTCGCAAACAGGTCGTGGAACCGGTGAATTGTTTGCAACTTTGTGCAGGAAAATCTTGATCGTGCTCAGATCAAGTCAAGGTTTATACAAGAAGAGGTTCTTAGAGTTTAGAATTCTGTCTTTGTACCATAACCTTGTATCAACGGATTCGGCAATAATTGATAATCAAAGTTCTCAATTTCATTTGAAATTGAGAGGGAGACGTACCCACACGCGAGGACGACGTGGGGAACTTCCTTACCAAATCTCTGCGTATCATACTCTTACCTTACTCCTCTTTACGTTTTTCAAACTGTTTTAGCAATTTCAGTTAGTGTGTGGTGATTGTTTCTTTTTCAAGACAGCAGTGGCAAGAAAACTTTAATTAAACTCCATTGCTGTTTATCATCGATCACATACACACCAACTGTTTGATAAAACGGTTAGCTAGATTTTATTCATTGGAAATAGACTTTAATGATAAGTGCATTCGATTAGTTAAAACTCCGGTGTGAATTGTTTCTGTCATTCTCATTAAAATCCAGCAATCATACTTGTGTGTCCGGCTTTCTAGTAGCGGTTCAGAATAGACGGAAGTCGATTCGGGACTGATTTTTCCGCCATTTTTGAAAACTCTGATAAAACGTTAAATCCGTTAATTTTAAAGAGGTGATCTATTCACCCCCCCCTCTCGATCACTAGCCACACCGTCTAACAAGTGGTATCAGAGCGCCGGTTCGCTGGTGCTCTGTGGCTGCCTGTAACAGTATGGATTCTGAACCAAAGGGGGCGTATAATAGAGCGCCTATTTTCAACGGTGAAAATTATGGCTACTGGAAAGACTGCATGCGAGTTCATATAAATTCTGTGGATAGGTTAGTATGGGCTGCCATTGAAAACGGTCCGTTTCAAATCACTATGACAAATGCGGCTGGCGCCATAGTACCTAAACCAGAAGATGATTGGAATGAGAAAGATGAGAAAAAGTGGTCGTGTGATTGGAGAGCTCGAAACATGTTAATTTCAGCACTTGGTGTTGATGAGTATTATCGAGTATCCCATTGCACGACAGCTAAAGAAATGTGGGACGCTTTAGAAGTTGCCCACGAGGGTACTACTGAAGTAAAACAGTCCCGCATTAACACACTCAATCAAGAGTTTGAGCTCTTTCGCATGAAACTAGGAGAATCCATCTCCGACATGCAAAAGAGATTCACCCATCTAACTAACCGATTGAATGCTCTTGGAAAACCTATTTCCAATGAAATTGCTACTAATAAAATTCTCAGGTGTCTTAGCAGGGAGTGGCAACCTAAAGTTACAGCAATCAAGGAAGCCAACGATCTTACAAGACTTACGATTACAACACTGTTTGGTAAGCTGGAAGAACATCAGCAAGCTTTGGAAAGTCTTGAAAAATATGAGAATAAAAGTAAGAAGGAAAAGGAGAAGAAAAGAGACAAAGATGGAGAGAAGAAGCCAATAGCTCTTGTGGCCTCTAGCTCTAAGTCCTCACGAAAAGAGCAAAGCGACAATGATTCAAGTAGTGACAAAGACTCGGATGATGAGGAAATGGGACTGTTTGTAAGGAGATATAATAGATTCATTCGAAAGAATGGAGTCAAGCATTCCGACAAAAATCTCATGAAGTTTCGAAGACAATCCATAAATTCGAAACAAGAAGAAAACAAGAAGAGTAGAGGAAGAGGATCATGTTTTAATTGTGGTAAATCCGGACACTATAAAACGGACTGCCCTATGAAGTATAAGGACCAAAGAAAAGATTCACCAAAAGGGTACAGCAAACAAAGAAGAGCGTATATTGCATGGGAAAGTGATAGTGATTCATCAAGCACACAAAGCTCAAGTGATGGTGATGAAGCTGCAAATCTGTGCCTTATGGCTCACACTAAAAATCTGTCCTACCACAAGAAGAAAAACAATGACAAAAAGGTAAAACAAGCCTATTACAATAATTTCTCCTCTATGTCTTTTTCGGAATTAAAAATAGCTTTTGAAAAACTGCATAACGAAGCTGTAGATGCTTTTAAACGACTAGCTTCCGACAAACATATCTTCTCTTTTTTGGAAGGAAAAGTAAACAAAGCTGAAATTGATTTAGAAGCATTGAAAACTAGTATTGCAGAAAATTCAAAAACTATTGACATTGACGGATGTAGTAGAGTTAGGTATTGTGACGCTTGTTATGTTTGGCAAAAAGAGGTAAACACTCTTAAGGTCAAATTAGAGAAAGCGCTACAACCTAAAATTACTTATGCCGTTGACCCCAAGTTGTTTAAGAAGTCATTGAATCCTCCATATGCAAAATACTCTTTTATTCTAAAGGATTCAATGAACAAGAAACAACAAACACATCATCATAGTTTATGTCATTATTGTTGTCGTGCTAGCCATACCATTGAGAAATGCAAATTTAGGAGATTTCTAGTCCCTAACGGTATTTATCAATGGAAGCCAAAAGGCAACCATGTTAACACTTACCCTCTTGGACCCAATGAAAATCGGGGACCAACTTCTCTCTTTTGATGTTGTAGGATGAGTGCCTTGCCTCCGTAGATAGAAGGTGGTTTCTTGACAGCGGCTGCTCAAGGCACATGACCGGTGACATATCGCTTTTTATAGACTTCAAGGCGAAGAAAAAGGGATATGTTACTTATGGAGACAACAACAAAGGAGCTATACTCGGCAAAGGTAGTGTAGGTAATCCCTCCACCACTACTATTTCAAATGTCCATTTAGTTGAGGGACTTAAACACAATTTGTTAAGCATAAGTCAACTATGCGACATGGGCTATAAAGTTTCGTTTACAAAAACTTGCTGCATAATTGAACATGCTGAACAAAACATTGTGTTTAAGGGTGTAAGAGTAAACAATATCTATATGCTTGACTTGTTTGATGTACCGTTAACAAATACTAAATGTCTAGTCACCTTGAATGATGATTCTTGGCTTTGGCATAGACGTTTAGCTCATGTTAACTTCGATTTGCTAAACAAGGTTGTATCTAAGGATCTACTAGTCGGTCTACCAAAAATAAAATTTTCAAAAGACCACCTATGTGACGCGTGCCAAATGGGAAAGCAAACAAGGGTGTCTTTTAAATCTAAAAATGTAATTTCAACTTCACGACCCCTTGAGCTTCTCCATATGGACCTCTTTGGACCTTCTAGGACAAAGAGCCTAGGTGGAAATTACTATGGCTTTGTAATAGTTGATGACTACTCTAGATTCACTTGGACTATATTCCTTCATAGCAAAGATGAAACTTTTTCTGCTTTTAAAAATTTTGCAAATCTGTCCCAAAACAAAATGAATTCCAAAATAGTTACAATTCGTAGCGATCATGGTGGTGAGTTTCAAAATTATCACTTTGAGAAGTTTTGTGACAAGTATGGCATTGAGCATAACTTTTCAGCCCCTCGCACTCCACAACAAAATGGCGTTGTGGAGCGTAAAAATCGTGTTTTAGAGGAGTTGGCAAGAACAATGCTTAATGAGGGTGGATTACCAAAATACTTTTGGGCTGATGCTGTTAGCACAGCCTGTTATGTTCTAAACAGAATCTTAATTCGCCCTATTTTGAACAAAACTCCTTATGAACTTTTGAAAGGAAGAAAACCAAACTTGTCACATCTTCACGTATTCGGTTGTAAATGTTTTGTTTTGAATAACGGTAAGGAAAACATTGGGAAGTTTGATGCAAAAGCGGATGAAGGTATTTTTCTTGGTTACTCAATGTCAAGTAAAGCATATAGAGTGTATAATAAGCGTTTACTTACTGTTGAAGAGTCGGTTCATGTTTCTTTTGATGAGTCTTATCCAAAAAATGTCGGAAAAGGTATTTCTTTTGATGACGCAGGTGTATCTACAGAAGACATACTCAAGGAAGCTGTTGAGGAAACTGATCAGTCCAAAACAGCTGCCCATGAGAAGGAGGAAGATACAAGTCATGAGGAAATTGAGGAAGAAAAGACAGCTGAAGTGAATGATCTTCCAACAGCTTGGAGATCCTCAAAAGACCATCCCATCGACAACATTTTGGGAGACATTTCAAAGGGAGTAATGACCCGGTCTAAGATAAGTAACTTTTGTTCTCACTTCGCGTTTGTTTCACAAGTAGAACCTAAAAATGCCAAAGAGGCCTTGATTGAAGAATTTTGGCTAATGGCCATGCAAGAAGAGCTTAATCAATTTAAAAGAAATGACGTTTGGGAACTTGTCCCTCGTCCGCGAGATCATCATATCATAGGCACTAAGTGGGTTTTTAGAAACAAGCTTGATGAAAACGGAGTGATTACTAGGAACAAGGCACGCTTAGTAGCACAAGGATATAACCAAGAGGAGGGCATAGACTATGAGGAAACTTATGCTCCAGTTGCTCGCCTCGAAGCTATACGTCTTTTGCTTGCCTATGCGTGTTCTAAGGATTTTAAGCTTTACCAAATGGACGTAAAGAGTGCCTTTCTTAATGGTGTCATAAATGAAGAAGTATATGTTTCACAACCTCCCGGTTTTGAAAATGCTGAAAATCCAGATCATGTTTACAAATTAAAAAGAGCTTTGTATGGTCTTAAACAAGCCCCTCGGGTTTGGTATGAAAGGCTTAGCAAATTCCTAATTGATCATGGATATTCAAGAGGTAAAGTGGACAATACTCTCTTTATTAAACACAAAGGGAAGCACATTCTT